>NW_026571152.1:11879253-12120917 GCF_026225935.1 Boleophthalmus pectinirostris | reverse complement strand
CCCCTCTCGTGCCAACAGAACAGTGTATGTAAAGCTCTAATAGCACGAGAGGCGGCCACATAGGGAGCCAATGACAATTATGAGGTATTGTGAATACCCTAACAATTTAGCAGTTTCAGACAGTATTTTTTTTTTCCCCCATTACAACTAAACAAAGTTGAGATTTATTGTGAACGCCTTAAATAAAGTTTGACTGACTCATTTAACTGTTGTGTTTCGTTTAGTCCGTTGCAGTTTATATGTGAAAAAATTCAAAAAAAGACCATTCAGTGACAGTGCGCCTTATAATCCAGAGCGCCCTAAAGTGCGGAAAATACAGTATATAACAAACACAAGCATAATATGTCTTCTAGTTGTGTAACGAGAAGGGTTCGAACACAACCCGCGCACTGTCTTTAGATTACTCAAACATGCATGAACGACATGCAAAACATCCACAGGCGTGTTTTTTGAGGAGGGAACGTTATAAATAGATAGAAAGCTCCAAAAAGTCAATTTTGCATAATACTGACTAGGGTGGTCATTCAGATAAAAATAAACTTGAAATGATACATTGGAAGCCAAACTTGTGGCTGTCTCCCTCACCCTTTCTTTCTGTCTCCCTGTTATAGTGCGCTGAGCTTTGGGAAGATGGCCTTGCGCGCTTGGCCCTCCTCTCCCCCATCTCTCTCTCCTCTGCCCTCCTGTCTCTTCCCCCTCCTCCTCCCTCAAACCTTGAACACTGCCCCCTGGTGGACAGACCTATCTCCTACAGCTCTGTCTTTGCTCCAGAGGGCTCTGAGTTGCCTGAGGTCGTCAGCAGTGTATTAGGCGTAGTCTATGACATCATGGAAAAGGACAAAGAGGAGGAGGAGGAGGAGGAGAGAGAAGAGGCATAGAGGACGAGGTCACTGGACAGAACCTGGTCCCTGGTAGGCATGAGATGATATTGAAATTTAGTGTCATTATTATCATGGCCAAAACAATTGCAGTTAAGGATTATATCATGATGGTTATTAACGTTGCTGACAGTTTAAAAATATTATAGATATGAATATAAATTTTATATTATGAACAGGTTCCATATTTAAACCACTGTTCTAGTATCGTACTTTGTTACAAGTGAAAAAAACAATGATCTAGAAGAGAATATCATGGACAAGTATCTTTTGTCTGCACATTCTTGTGCTAAAAAGGTAGTCATCTTTGTTTGCAATTATCACAGTTACATAAAATGTTCTACCATTGTCTCCTCTCTTGTCTCCCCTTTTTATTATGAGAAATAATATTATTGTTTATTGTCCCATCCATAGTTTCTGGACAGAGCCAGGTACCAGAGTGGGCGCAGCAGGAGCTCAGTCAGACTAAGTTCAGAGGAGGCTGGGCTCAGACCTGGTTTCCTCAGAGCAACCACAGTGGAGTCAGCACCAACCTCATGGAGAACATCAGGTACCCCACACACACACTCCTGTGGATTCAGCTTCAGCAGTTACAGATCACATTTAATGCATAATTATTCTGTATAATCGACTTTTCAGAGCTTTTAACCATGGTATAGCTGTTTCCCCTTCTCGTTTCCCCTCTCAAATTTGTTTTTGGAGTGATACACGCCCACTGTAATGTGTGTGTTGCAGGCTAGTCCTTGCAGTTTCTGAGGATGCCTCTGGGGGGTGTGATGAGGAGCAGGAGTTCATGTCCAACCTGAGTGTGTTGTATCAGAGCTGCACCGGAAAAAAGAAGGGACACAAACGTGAGAATCACCAAGAATTTATTTAGCGACTTTATATAGCCTGGCAAATCCAAACTGATCTCTCTCTGTAGTTTTTCTTTTCTTTTTTCTGATACTGATGGGCTAATCTACATTCTCGACCATCTGAAAATGAGGGTTATATCACTGACTAGACTCAAATCTTTGTAAAGTATTGAAGTGTGTATTTTGGATTCCAGACAAATAAGGAATATGATTTTAAAACAAATATTGTTTCTATTGCCTGGATTAAAGTGTAACCATGTGTACAAAGTTTTCTGATTTTGCCCCATTTTTTGACTGACCATTCCTTGTGTGTCTTGTAGGTGGTGCTCAGAGGACCCCAGTGAAGCAGAAGATGAAAACGATGAGCAGATCATTGCAGATGTTGAACGTGGCTCGATTAAACGTCATAGCTCAAAAAACTCAGTCTGGCTCTGAGCCCAATGGAGCTGAGAAACCCAAGAGGAGGTCTGGAGACAAGGACAAGACCAAGGACCACAACAAGAGTAAGTTTAACTAGGGATGGGCCAATATGGACTTACATTAAAGTAAAGATCATTAATTAACTTTTAAATAATAATCTGTTACATGTTTGTGTAACATACAACCATATAATGCTCTTTTGTTTCCATTGTTCCTCATTAGTCTATTCAGAAAGTCACAGTCTGGGCCAGCAACAAAAATACTGATATTTAATAACAATACCGATACCGGAACCAATATTGTATATATGTATTTAGACTGAATCTTTATAAGAGCTGTGAGCAGACTTTGTACAGGTGAAAAGGTGCTCTAGGTAATGTAGTGATGAGCCTCACAGCAAGAAGGTCCCAAGCCTGATTACAAAGTTCTGTGTGGGAATATTAATTAATTAATATAATATATGTTCTGTTCGTGTCTACCCTATTCTCCTTATTCAATCTAAAACCTGTACAATAATCCTCCAGATACTAGGTAGAGGACACACTCCCTCCTGTATAAACTAATCTGATTTGTAGTTCTACAGGAAATGCACATTATTTTTTTTATTTAACCTTTATGCAGAACTTTATAATCAGGCTTGTGGCTTCGTTACATAAACTAGCTTATGTCCATTTATATATACAGAATATGGTCTGTTTACATGTTTTAAATTGTCTCTTGTTCTTGTGTCCTCAGGTTTCTCGTGTGAGTCTGATCTGGTGCAGTATTTGATGGAGACCTACAGTAAAACTGTATCAGACCAAAGTCAAAATCTGAGCTCTGGGCTCCATATGCTGCTGTCTGCTCTGAAGGTCTATGAAGGAAAAGACACTGAGGTTTGTCTACGAATACTAATACTACTATAAATACTAATAATACGAATTTACTACTTTTGTAATGACTGTCAAAGTAATGTGTAACTAATGTGATCCTTTGTTTCAGGTGAAGCAGTTTGAACTGGTGCAGTCTCACCTGTTGAAGAGCAGTAAGAGCATTCGTCTGCAGTACAGCTCTGCCTCTGACACAGACTATAAGATCAGAGAGTGAGTGTTGTTTAGATAATTCATGTTTATCATTATTGAGATACTTGCACATTTATGTAAATACTTCTGTCTCTAACCCTCCTGTCCTCACAAACCTGTCCTGTTTTCCTGTTTCTCTCAGGTGTCAGCTGCAATGTCTCCTGAGGCTGGAGATCTGTCGACTTGTCTCCGCTTTAAAGCCTGAGTCTGTGGACACCGAGCAAATGGCTGAAGAGGTACATCTTTAAAGAGGGGGTATTATGCAAATATACTTTTTGGAGCTTCGTGTACTTCCACGTTATAACAAGGTTCCCTCATAAAAACCATGCCTGAAGTAGTTTTAGATGTTTTATTTTAATAGATTCTTTTTTCAGAACAAGGTTTAGTTTTTTCATACCTTACAGTCTTGACTGCCCACTACTGGTTTTCCTCAGAGTGGTCACATGGTGTTGCTGTGACATGTTTGGCCAGCTTTAACAGGTTATGGTGCTGTGCTGTCTTCATACTGGTGAAGGCAGGACGAGAGCGGCATCTACAGTCCCGACTTCTCCAGGGGAGCAAAGGGAGAGGGGACTCAGATTGTTAAAAATGAAACTGTAACTTTAGATCAGCTCTCACCCAAAGCTTTGTATAGTGACTATAGTGACTCTATAGTGACACTTGTAAAAAAAAAAGTAATCTGACTTAAAGCTCAAGTACCCAATTTTATCTCTTTTAGTAAGTTAAATGAGCTAATTTTTATGTATCGACATTTATAGTTTGTCCATATATAGACGTTTGGTTCTTGTTTATTTCCAGGTGGCCGAGATGCTGAGAATCATCTCTTTGACCAAAGACCCAGTGTTTCTGACCAGATTCCTCCAGGAAGACATCATTGTTCCTCTGTGAGAATACATTTTTTTATACAACAGTCTTCACACATGTATTCAAATACAACAGATTAACATGTACAAACCAGCCATATTGTAAATAAATTGAAATTTTTGAGTTTTTACAATCCGTCATGTAACTTTATGGTGATTGTTCGGTGAGAGGAGGGATAGCCACCTGCTTGTGTCCCTGGAGATGTTATTGCTTTGCTTGGAATGTTCCACAGTATTGCATGAAACACTTATCTCCATGGAGGTGAGGTCACCAGGCCAAATTGTGCTTAGGAGACCCTGCGCATAGTAAGAAGCATTTTTTTAAGGTGTAAATGCAAAAATCTTTAATGCCTTACTGTGAAGCATTCTAGATGAGACAAAAACCATCTCAGTAGTGGTCATCCCTTCACCAAAATCATTACTGTATAATTTATATTGTTTAATTATTTGAAATCCTGTCTTTCTGTTACAGTTTTCTGTCCTCTATTCCACGTGTTCTGGCTGATGTGTACCACTCTCTGGGCACTCAGCTCCCAGAATGCTTATCAGCCGTCCTGCCCTCAGACTTCTTCAGTGATGAGTCTGTGACGAAAGATTCTCCACTGGAACAACCGGAGTCTAGGGCGCCCTCAACAGAGAGGGGAGAGGGATTGCTGGATTTGAGGGAGAGGTCTGCTGCAAAGAGGAGGTAAGCAGTTTAATATGACATTAATATGATATGTAACATTTTAAGACCACAATGACAAGCCTTACCACAGAGAGAGGCAATAGTTTTTAAATGAAAATTTATTGGACATAGTCAATGGAGCCCATGCTTACTTCCTTTTTGGAGGGCTGGTGGCATAATTTCTGGCCATTTTCTGGTAATACACTCTTATAGGAAATGTAAATTATTTATTTGAAGAATGGAATGTTGACTTGATTAAGCCTGAGAACTTTAATCTAACTTACTGGATGTGTTTCAGGAGCGGGATGTTAACCCGCCATCGCAGTATGACTGAGAGCTCCCAGAGACATATTGAAGTACATCTGCCCAAGAAGAAAGGAGCGGCCATGGTGAGGAGGATTTATAGACAGTTATTCTGTTTAGCCTCAGAAAGCAATAAATTTCCCTGGAATGTTACACCACAGGTAAAAGTTCAAATGTCTCCTGCTCTTTTTAAGTCCATAGATCATCAACACAGACTTATTCAAAATATAAAATATAAACCCACTGCTTCATTCAAAAATATTGAAACAGGCATTCTTACTATCATTACAACTGTGTGTTTGCCTTTTGCATGCCGGCTACATTTCATAAATAGCTTGAATTTGTTTTTTGGATGATTGATTCTCATTGCTGCCAGTAGATGGCGGGCAAATTTAGAGCACAGACTGGTGGAAGGTAATGTATTTTTACTTGGTGATTATTTTAAGTTCTAAAACATTAAAAGTAAAGCAGAGATACTCAACAGTTTAAAGGTCAATCCAAATAATATAATGCATAATGTGCCTTTTAAAGTAATAGTGTTTACTCTTTATCACATTTGTGTTAATATGTTTATCTTTATCTTACGTTCAGACCAAGTCCAAGCCCAGTGTGGCTCCAGTGAAACCTGCTCCTGAACCAGAACCTCCCAAACCCAGGGCTGCTCAGGGTCGGTGTCTAATGTCTCATCAGAGGGTCTCATCAGCGCTGCAACTAATGATTATTTTAGCAGTCAACTGGTCAAACAGTTATTTCTAGTTTACATTGTGACGCTTTCTAGATTCATTATAAATTTAATAAAGCTTCAACTCTGGGGATTGAAGGTTTCTTAATTGTAAATCTGTGTAAATAAAGTGATTTTTTTTGATGATTAAGGTCAATATGAAGTGTGGTGAAGTGTAATAATTTATTATATTTTGCCCACAAATGTTTTTTTTTTTTTTTTACAGAGGTGACTAAAGTGCGCAGAAACCTTTTCAATCAGGAAACACTGTCTTCTTCAAAGAGAAACAAACTTCCTCGCAGTCAGAGCGTGTCAGCAGTGGAGGGGCTCAAGCGTAAGCGCTCCTCTGAACCTGACGGTAAAAACATCTGCTTCTTAAAATTCACACTTGACTGTTAAAGGTCGGAGTATTGAAAATCGGATACTAATCAATACTAAAATTAGTATCAAAACCAGATACTCATTTGAGCAGGTTTTGATACTAAAAAAGTCCCATTCACAGGACAGAAATGAACCTTTCATGAATAACTAGAATGATCTTGAGTTGTACCAGAAGTACTGTATGACTACATGGACTAATATGTGCCCATGTACCATTTTGGAACTTACTTGACGACTCAGGTATTACAAGCCTTACCTTAGTCCTAACTCCTAACCTAAACCTGCCATTTTTCAAAATTTTTGCTTGTGTTATATGAAAAAATAATCCAAGATGGCGAACTTCCAGTTTGGTCACAATATAAATTTTTGTTCCTATTGTCGATGCATCTGGCTATCAAATTTGTTTTGGCTACACTAAAGCTTGTGTAAGGACGTTCCATTGGCCAGGACAGAATTTTGGCCTGTTGCCATGGCAGCACAATGTAAATGGGCTGTGGGCGTCATTGAGTCTTTTAATCGAGACCATGTCACAAATTTGCCCACCAAATTTTGTATATCTATGACAAATAAAACGTTATTGCTCCATACAAATTGTCTAGGGGGTGCTATTGCACCCATTTTTCTATTTTCTAAAGGAAAAAGTTAGGGTAAGAATTTCTCAAACATCTGTTGATAAAACAAAACTCCAAGTATATAACATTAACATGACTTGAAGCTTCCAGGAGTCAATTTTGTGTAATATAGATGTTGTAAATTCCCAGTTTAGCTGTTAGTTCAGTAACTGAACAGGCATTCTTAGACTGCTCAGTGATCCTTGGAAGCACCATGGTAACACTGTTACTGCTAGTCCAACTGCTATAGGTTCATTTCACTTCCCTTAATCAAAGTCTTCATCTATGATAGAGGTGGGCTTGTACATCCATCCATCCATTTTCTTCTGCTTATCTGGGGCCGGGTTGCGGGGACAGCAGTCTAAGCAGGGACTCCCAGACTTCCTTCAAGTGGAGGAGTTCAAGTATCTGGGGTCTTGTTCACGCGTGAGATTAATAGGCGGATCAGTGCAGCGTCGGCATTGATGCGGTCGCTGTATCGGACTGTTGTGGTGAAGATGGAGCTGAGCCAAAAGGCGAAGCTCTCAATTTACTGGTCAGTCTTTGTTCCTACCTTCACCTATGGTCATGAGCTTTGGGTAGTGACTGAAAGGACAAGATCGCAGATAAAAGCGCTCGAAAGGAGTGTCCTCTGCAGGGTGGCTGGGCGCTCCCTTTGAGATAGGGTGAGGAGCTCAGTCACACAGGAGCTCGGAGTAGAGCCGCTGCTCCTCCACGTCAAGGGGAGCCAGTTGAGGTGGCTCAGGCATCTGTTCCGGATGCCTCCTGGACGCCTCCCTCGGGAGGTGTTCCAGGCTTGTCCCAACGGGAGGAGGCCCCGGGGAAGACCCAGGACATGCTGGAGGGACTATGTCTCTCGGCTGACCTGGGAACGCCTTGGGGTCCCCCTGGAGGAGCTGGAGGACGTGTCTGGGGTGAAGGAAGTCTGGGTTTGTAAATTAGTTGTTTATTTGTTTCTTTAATCTTTGTGTAAATGACATATTTTATATTTGATAGGTAATGTGATTGTTTAACAATTGTTCATATATCATATTTTTCGGACTATAAGTCACACCTGTCAAAAAATGCGTAATGAAGAAGAAAAATATATTTATATAAATCGCACAGGACTATGACTCTCACTTTTTTGAGGAAATTTATTTTATAAAATCAGAGACCAGGAACCGACATTTTATCTTGAAAGGCAAGATATAGTAATAACAATAGAATAGAGAACAACAGGCTGAATAGGTGTCTGGTATGTTAACATAACATATTAACAGTTATTCAGATAACTATAGCATAAACATCTTAACATAGGTTTTACAAACTCTCCATCTTACGTCATGTCACTAAGTCCATTGAATTCTTCATCCTCTGTCACTTTTGAGCAACTCCACAACCTCTGGAGGTAAACAGAGTGCCGCTTCCTCTTTTGTGTTGCTGTCGTCAGACTCTGCAGCCTTTCTGAATCGTGATGGTTTCGGTGTAACTGAAGTCCTTTGTCAGTTCATTCAATGACTTCCAGGAAAGTTCCAAGGTGCACTCTCCCGGTTACCGTGAAGCTGTGTTCCCCATCCCCGCTTTCTGCCAGTCCCTCACAAGTTGCTCGCTCTCTCCCAAATTTCTTTCTGCTGCTCAATTACTGTTTTCGGCTGCGTATTTCACTACTTGCAGCACGACAGTGGATTTTTCTGCAGGAGACATGCTCAGAAAACTGACATACAAGCCTAGAGCGCCCTCTGTCAGTCTGAAAACCTTAAGTTGCACCAGAGTATAAATCGCAGGACCACCCAAACCATGAAAAAAATTGCGACTTATAGTCTGAAAAATATGGTACTGATTCTGTGTGCTAAGTATTACTACACTGTTAGTTATTTCAGTTAATAATATAATTAAAATGTTCCTATAGATAACCAGATATAAGGATAGTTCAGACGAAAGGCTAGAAAAACGGACAGATAAAAGATAGAACAGAAAGAAAGGACATTAAAGCTCATCAAATCCATTCAAGTGTCGTCTTCACTCTGACCGGAGTATTGTTTGGATGAAGTGCCCCAGCATACATCGCCGTCTACAGTCCTAAGATATCTCCAATAATAGGACCTTAAATTCTATGATGACCCACTGAACCCTTGTCTCCATTTCAGATCACCACAAACTGCTAACCAAGAAAGTGTGTGAGACTCCTCTGCACAAACAAGTATCCAACCGCCTTCTGCACAAACAGAGGATGGGACGGTAAATACTACTAGAAAATTATATACTTAAGAACTACAGAGTATTGCTCATACTAAACAGGGGTGTAACTGTACATGCGAGTGTAGTGAATCGTTTTTGGTACCGCATGTTAGCTTCTGTCCACATGCAGTATTTTTTTCATAATAAAATCTACTAGGGTGTTCTTTAGCACTGGCACAGCAATAGGTCTCCAGCGTTTTTCCTCCTGTGAGTTACTTTTACAAAATGAAAATGCCAAAGAGCTCCTCATTTTAGTGGTCACAAGAAACTGAATAAATTTAAGAGCCGCAGCCTAAGATGGGGCACAGTTAGATGTTTATACGCTTACAATGTTCACGTTAGTCATCAAAATGACACATTTACAATTGTTATAGCCTTTTAATCATTCCGATTTTAGCTATTCAGCACAATGCGTGTAATTCAGAAATCCCTTGGCGAGCTACTTGGAAGGGAGTGGAGAGCTACTGGTAGCCCCTGAGCCTATGGTTGGAGATCCATGGTATAACAACCATATTGTGCTTTCAATATAATTATTCATTATTCATTTAGACACATCAGGCAGTATGCAAAAGCATGGTTTAACAGATGTTATTTTATTGTAATTTTTTTATAAATATTTCATTTTAGGGAATTTAGGTCAAATTATCTTTATTGATTTGGTTAACTTTATGTATTTTAGAATTGATTTAATGCATTTTGCAACTTATTTCTTAATTATTATTTTTTTCATCTTTTTTCTGTACTGAAAATATTCCAAGATGCCTTCCAAAATCCAAAACCAAACTAAGTCATTTTAGTCCTTTGTTACAGCCCTAATGCTAAACTGTCAATGTTTTATTTGCAGGAGGTCAAATCCGTTAGAAGAGTGCATCGTGGAGGAGTCTCCAGTCAAACCCACTGAAGGTACAGACCTGGGTCAGTCTAACAACTAATAACTATCAGGGTTGGACGCACTGCTTCAACTTTTACTCTATGCAGCACTTGAGAAATTCTTTATAAAATGTGCTGTACAAATAAAATGGATTGAATTGGAATTTTTGACCGGCCAATACTTTTGGGTAGTAATTGTAATTTTTTTTCCTTCTGTCATTTAATCTGATTTGGTGATCCTGGCTGCGATTATATGTATACTCAAAATTGTATTATCAGATTTTTTGACATGTAAATAATGAAATTATCTGTTTTTCTGATTATGATCCCTCTGATTACTCACATCACATTTTTACATTTTACATGTAATTAAATCTTACAGGTCCAGAAATCGGATTATAATCAGATTCTGGTGTGCATGTAAACATAGCCACTATGACTATGCATCAGATTACTTTGATTCTTCACACCTGTGCAGGTTTTTAAATTTATGCAAAAAGGGCAAACTAATGAGGAAAAAACAAAAAGAAAAGTGTTAAGAACTTAAGAGTAATTGAGAATTTACTTCGACTTTGTCTTCCAAATATCACAGTTAATCTACAAATCCATCTCTTTCTCTCGCTCATTCTCTTTTTCTCTCCTCTTCAGATCTTCGCAGGAGTCCTCGTCTGAAGCAGTTTTCTCGTCGTCACTCATTTTACTCCAGTTCTCAGCCCCGTTCTCGAGCCCTGGACCGCGCCCTCTCCTCGTCTCTCCTTTCTTCCTCTCAGCCCTCTTCCTCTGTCCCCCCCTCCTCTCTCCTCTCCTCTTCTTTCTCTGAGGTAAACGTTTGCTCCGTTCGCTCTCCCATGAGGCTTCTCTTTGGTGAGGCTCAGAGCCCTCACAGACCCCGACAAGAGCAGGGCAGAGCCAGTAGGAACGACAGGTGTGGCAGAACCAGGCTCTCCACTTCCTCCAGTGTCTTTGAGGTAAGGATTATATAAATAAGGAATTTAATGGAGTTTAGTTATAGTTTTTAGAGTTTAGGTATAGCTTGTTAGATAAAATTTTAAATGTGCACTATGTAACTTTTCTGGTGGTGGTTTCGCCATCTGTTTGTCTCCAGGGAGATGGTATTGCTTTGCATGGAATGTTCCACAGTATGGCACTATATTTATCCATGCTGCATTAAGTTTTAGTTTATTGCTTAGAAAAACACCTAGAAAAACATGCTTTTGTTTACTTTTTGACACTGTTTGGCTAATATATCTCTGAGACTTTTGCACTACTGCCACAAACATGGCAGATTTACATGGTAACAGCTGTTTTTTTTTTATATTCCTTCTTGAATTCTGTATTCTATTATAATTTTTCTTTTTTTCCAGAGTCCAAATAAAACTCCCACCAAGTCTCCGGGCCGACGCAGTTTATTCGGAAGCACGACTCCCAAAACTCCTAAAACACCCAAAACTCCTCCATCTTCAAGGATGAGATTTAATGATAGTCCAGCTTTTAACACACGAAATAGCCCATTCAAGTCACCCACCGCCAGAGGAAGCCCTTTCAAATCCCCCTGCAGACGAGAACTGGTTTTAGAGACACCAAACAAGAACAGCCCGCTCAAAAGTATCCTGAAAACACCGGTCAAAAAAACTGTAACTCCAAGGAAAACTGTAACGTGGTCACCTACCCCACAAGTGTCTGAAAACTCTCAATTCAAGGTCCCAGAATCTCCAAACATGACAACGTTTGTACTTAAAACTCCAGATAAATTTGGGCAAAAAGTTGAAATTTTGAAAACACCGGATAAATTGCCAGATGATATCTTTGGATGTCAAGTCAATTTGGTGAAAATTTCTCCTAAAAATTCCAACAAAATGGAAGACAAAACATTGGAAACGCCACCTTCTCAAAAGAGAAATGTCAGGTTCAGTCCAGCTTTACAAATAGCGACTCATTCGGCTAAAAGTTTGATATTTGAAACACCACAAAAACAAAATCCAGAAAGAGGAATATTGCAAAAATCGCCAGGAAAATCTTTGCGTTCAACTAGGACATCTACAAATTCAAAATTGCCATCCACAAATGTCTCACTTCAGCAAAATGAGGAAATAACTGAAGTTTCTTTCAAAGCCCGAAAATCTCCAAGATCAAGACTCAATGAAGGTGAAAATTCTAAACAAAATCCTAATATTGTGGTGGAATTTTCAACAGGAAGTTCCCCAGAAGTAAGAATTCCAACCAAAGTGAAAAGAGACGCAAAAACCAGTCTGAACTTTGGAACCGGAGATGGAAAGAGGAGACTGACAAGACAGAATTCCAAATCACATTCCAATGAAGATTTGGGAAGTTTAAATGATAGTTTGAAAGTGCAGAATGATTCTGAAGCTGGAACTTTTCAAATATCAAAGCGCAATTCACGATCAAGGTCTAACGGAAGTATTTGCAACCAAGAAACTCCAGACATTTGTAAGAATTTGATACTGGACAAGACAGGAACAAGGCAAAAACATTCTAAATCTAATGATGGATTGGAGCAAAATTTGGGAGCTGCAGATGATTTGATGCAAGAAAATTCAGGAAATGTACAACAAAAAGAAACAGATTTGGTTTCTCCAAAAGCAAAGACGACAAGAAAAAAGACTAAGTCAAGGTCTAAGGATGGTGTCAGTTCAAAATTAGGAGATGAATTTGAAGATTCTGAGCAAGAAAAGCAGCCGAGTATAACACAGAAAGCAAAACCCAGGTCACAAGAAAAGATTTCTGAAGGTTTGAACCAAAAAGTGGAGGATCTTGTCGAGGAAAAATCAACAAATCCTAAAGTTAAACAGCAAAACTCCAAGACAAGATCGAATGACGGCATTTCGAACCCAGAAACTGAAGATTTGATGCCAGAAAAATCACCAAATTTGAGGAAAAGGAGAAGGGAGAATTCAGTTTTACAAGAAATCTGTGAAAACCTGTCAAACTCAAAAGAAAATTTGAGCAAAGAGGATGTCACGTCTTCAGATATTGCAGAAACTAGTAAAAAATCAGATTTGGAAGAAGAAATTCAAAACGATTCCAGTTTGCAGTTGGCTTCCACAGACGATGACAGTGTCGACATTGTTAACGCCTCTGTCGTCAAAGCGCAGGGTCTCAAAATGAACATTAGCTTTTCACGCAAACCCTCGAAAACCGGAGATGACTTTTTGTCCGATATTTCATCACCAAAAAATCCCAAAGGAACGCCAGCGAGGAGCTATGGTTTCCGCCAAACTCCGGATCGACGACAACGTGAGGCAGCTGTGCGTCTGGGCTATGCTAATGAATTCTTCAACCCCACGCGGAGTTGGCAAGAAGGACACCTGCTTAACTTACCAAGTGGAGATGGAAATGCAATCATCAGGGTTGCCTAAACTGAAACTTAAACGGACCGATTCGGATTTGGGAAGTCCAGTGGTGCAAAAGAAGACTAGAGCAGACGTAGGTTGTGTTTCCCCATCAGTTTGCTCTCACAGAACTCCAGCGAAAAGGACTAAACCAGGGACACAGATGTATATTTGTCAGTCATACACACCCACGAGAGTCCAGAGTTCACCTGTAGCCACCTCCGACACATTTACACTCTCGCCATCTCCTCAGAGTGCTGGGAAACTCACTCCTGATTACCTCAACAGCTGGCCCAGAAAAAAGAGGGTCAAGGTGCAAGAGGGAGGAGCTAAGGAGAGGAGGGCAGAGGAGGGTCAGGTGAGTGGGACAGTTAAGGTTTACACCTGGTTTAGATCTGCTTAAGACCTTATTTAGTTCTTGTTTAGACTAAGGATGCGCCAGTGCCATAGTGGTATCAGATGTTGGTGCCAATTGGTGTAGTAAGACAATTTACTAGTCAAGTTTGGCTCAAAACATAATAATATTAAAGCCACACGCGGCGATGGTGGCCCTGACCCCGGCGCACACTCCCCTCCCACGCGACCGCCGGGGACTCGCGATTGCCCCCGCACGCCACTCTCTCTTCCTGACATCCGCCCAGGCCAACAGCTCGTCCATTAGACACGTTACATAATGCACCTTTAAATATTTTTAGGAGTCATTGCGCCCCTGCTGGCCAACAGTGGAAAATGCACAATGTCCGTTATTTATTTTTTTGCTCATAATCATGCATAGGACTTATTCCGTGAATTTTTTACAAATCCAATAATGTTGACGTTTAATGTCTATCCTAGGGGGCGCTATAGTGTTCACTTTCCATATGCTTTATAGTAGATTATAATCAGGCTGTGATCAGGTCTTTATGATTCAGGTTTCAGCACGATTGGACTAAGCTTGTGTGTGTAATCATTTTTTAACTATTTTTGGGGGGAGTCCTTGCGCCCCTGCTGGCCAACCATGAAAAATGCACCATGTCCATAATAGACTTTCTGACTTGTAATCATACATAGAATTTAATCCCGGAATTTGGTCCAAATCCGATAATGTTGTCGTTTCATGTCTATGCTAGGGGGCGCTATAGTGTTCACTTTTATTAGATTTCATTTTTCATTACATTCAGGCCTGGATCACACAATTGTGATTTGAATTTGAGCTCTCTAGGACAATGCCTGTGGCCGTGACAGGTCACAGAAGAAACGGGAAATGAAGGCGTTTTTCGCCAGCATGCTACAGGCAAACTGTAAGGAGTATCAAAAAACCTTCTGATGCATTTTGTGAGTTTATGTCTGTAGATGTGACATGTCAAATCTGAGCTCATTTGGACTAAACCCCAGGGACTTGAATCTTTTTGTAGACACCCAAGTCAAAATTGCGGTAAATGTTTGATCCAATATGGCCGACTTCCTGTTCGTCATAGGGTCATGCTCCAATTCATCTTTTGGCTTGTCTCATTGTTCTCTATCACTGTCCCGAATTTCATTTCTCTGTGACAAACTTTGCCTGTAACCACTCCCATAGGGGTCCAATTCTAGGCGGCGCTGTTGAGTCGGATCACGTTGGGCATTGTCGCTCATTTTATCAAATTTTTCACAGGACCGGTCGATCTGAACCCGGGTTTGGGGACTTTTCATCAATGTTCAGGCCCTCAAAATCGCGATCGTTTGCAAGGAAAAATAATAAACAACCGTAAGAAACCGAAGAAGAACAATAGCCCTCGCCAGTTACGTTACTGGCTTGGGCCAATTAGTAACATTAAACTTCTATTTTTACAAATGTGTTCTGTTACTTTATAAATGATCCAAATGTAATTGTTATTTATCTTAAAGGAAATAAATAATATTTCAGTCTTTGCCCTAATATTGTCTGATATTGGGTATTAGCAAATACTTAAAGGCAAAGTTTAAGTAAGCCACATAGCTGTATCATTACTGGTTTAGTCCTGATTCAGACCTGGTTAGTCCTTAATTCTTGTTTAGATCCTGGTTTACCCTTTCTTTAGACCTGATTTAGACCTTGGTTTGGTCTTTATTTAAGTCCTGGTTAAAGCCTTTAGACTTGATTTAATTAGACCCTGTTCCTAGTTTAGTTCTAATTTGTAGAGGTAAAAATCATGGATTTGCTTTGATTATAAATGGTTACGTTCAAGAGCCTCAAAGCGCTTTAATATTGTTTTCTGAATGTAATGTTTTCAGGTGGAGGAGGGAGTGAAGGAGCGGTGCATTGCATTGTACCATGTGGGAGCTTTGGAGTGTGAGCTAGGCGTTGGTCGGCTGCAAGATCTAGAGGAGGAGCAGAGGATGTCTCCGGAGCAAGGACTGATGTGGATGGACAAGATGGAGGATGATTTCTGGAGCGGAGACACAGGGGCAGGTGAGAGGAGAGGTGTGAGGAGAGGTGTGGTAAACTGAAGTCTGATAGAAGTTTGTGTCACTGAAGCTTTTGGTGTCTTGACTTTGACCTCTCATTCCTCAATGCTGCTCTGTGAGCCCAAATCAACCGAAGAATCAGAGCTTTTAGACCAATCAAAGCAGCAGCAGGAGCAATTCAAGATGGATTATTGTGAGTTTGTGGTCACAGGAATATCAGAGAATTCATCTTCTGGCTCCAGTGATCTTGTAGGTATAGAGAATAAGTTAACTCTGACCTGGGCCACCAGTGACTTGGAGACTGGACCATATATAGGGCAGCATTGTGATTTGGGAAGAGTCAAACAAACCAACCATGGCAACAGACATACGAGTTGAGCCTGTTAATACAGAAATACAGACTATTTAGTTTGTGACAAATTTGCAGAAAGAAACACTTAAGGATGGAAAAATATCAGTGCTTTTCTCTCAACTGAATTTAAAGGTCCAGCTTTAAGCTATGTTAGAATGTTACCACCTCATCACCTTGTTTGTTTTGTTTTTCATTCACAATTCTTTATTATTAGTTTGTCTACATCTCCAGAGCTCAAAATGCTCTGCTCCACCTTGTGATTTCATGTTGGCTTGAAAGCTACCACTACTTTTTGTTCAGTAGAGTTGGTCAATTCCAGGACTGAAATTATCCAAATGATTCAAGTGGAGTTTAAAAACACAGCAGAGCTCTTCCTGTTGTACCACATGACATCACAAGTTTAAGAAAAAAACTCAGCTTAAATATGCATTATTTGTGTGTTAAGCATGTGTGAATGAAACAAAATGCAACTTCAGGCTTTGTTGAGGAAACAGCTTTATAACATGGATCAGAATCTAGCGTAATATGGGCCCTTGTAAATTTGCTTGTTCTGCTCTCGTGATGCTTCAACCAATCAGCTATTGGCAATCTGTCTTCCCTTCTTGCTCCTTAGGTGCTACACCCCCTCCAAGAAGAGGAAACCAGTCACAGCCAGCGGGATTTTGGCTCTGACCAACTCTCCTCTACTGTTCAAGACGTCATCTGCCTCCAAGAACACCCCAAACAGGACAGGTGAGGAAAGGCGGCAGGTGAGCAGGGTGGCAGGTGAGGGATAGGGGCTGTGGGAGTACCATGATTTTGTCCTGGTTTTCTTTAGTCTTGGAATTGTCCTTGAGTTGGACCTGGTTTCTGTTCAGTTCAACTTTGGTTTAGACCTGATTTTTACTGTCTTAAAAATCTGATAAACAGAACTAATTTTAAACGGTTTGCAGTCGTCCAAAGTTATTCCACATTTATCTTACGCATTCAGAGCATCCTAATTATTCACCAGCATGAGCTTATAAGCGCTTTTCACAACTCTGAGAACAGAACAGGCTTCTACAGTCATGGTAACGCTAACAGCAACATGTTAACATGCACTTCATGATTCTCAAACAATAAAATGCTTTATAATTAGATGCAAACAGTATACAACACTCTTAGTTTGACCTCACAAGCTGCTATTACAATATATCTACTGGGGCAAGAGGAATTTTGCTCAAATACATGGAAAAGATCAGGTACAAGGCCTTTGTAACCTTGTTTTTTCCCAGTTTTAACATACAAGCATTGTTAAACTTCACCTTTTTTGTGTCCTTATATATTTGTTGTTGAGCTGATCCTGTGACCTGTGAGGTTTGCACCTAATAAATCCCTTCTTTTTGTTTGCAGGAGAGTCCACGTTCGATCCTGATATTTCTCCTTTTGAAAAACCAATCCGACACTCCACCACCAAAACCTACAGTCGCAAGAGACTGCTGCCTTAGAACAAAACATTTTAAATATTGAAAAAAGACTGCTGCTATAGAACACGGTACCTTCAGTACTACAGACCCAAAAAGGAATAGTTATAGTTACAAGAGATTGTTGGTTTACATTAATCTAAAATGAGTCCATGACAATCAAGACCGTTGGTTGAATAAAATTGGAAAGCTGCACATTTAGGCCCAATCAGAACAGAAATGGCGCAAGTGGTTGACATAATAAAGACACACTACATTACCTCTCTGGAATGGGGGTCTCTATGGAGATGCTATTGCTTTCCCTGGGTTGTTCCATTGTATGGCATTAAACATCTAATGCCAAACGGTAACCCTGGATTCATGTGTTCTTACTATGAGCGGGTTCATCTCTCCACAGATCTGACCTGTAATTTTATTTAACTTGATTTCACAGAGATATGGTTTTGGTATTGTGCAAAATCAATTGTTTTAAGCTTTCTACCTCATTGCAACATTCCCTCATCAAAAACATGTCTGAAGAGATTTTAGATGTTAACTGTGCTTGTTTGAGTGTTTTAGCGATCTCTCCTGGATCCTATTTGAGCCCTCCTTATAACTGCAATGCTCTGCCCACAAGCCTATGTGACACATGTTCCCTAACAACAATTCTACATAAATATACAAAAGCAGGAGATACAATTTTACACAACAACTTCACAAACTTGACAGGATGTGCAGTAGATGCATTAGTGGGTGAGTTGTGTTTTGATAGCGCTCTGAGGGGGAGTAACTTAACACGGGAAGCAAACGGAGAGGGGGTCTTGAAGTGTCAGACACAAAAGTGAAACATGTTGATACATTTTTCAGCAAATTAGCATTTTCAAAATGATAAAATGGTGATCTAAATATGCTATGTGTTAGGAGTTAGTACCCCATAGAAGTTTAATTCCCCTCTTTAATGACATACTGTGGAGCATTCCAGGCAGGTCTCTGTGGAGATAAGCAAGTAGCAGAACCTCCTCTGAAAAAGTTGCATAGTGCAACTTTAAATAAAATGTTATCTCAAGAAATATTTCCAGTTTAAATTTCTTTCACATTAAATTGAATTCCTGTACCTTTAGAGAAGCCTGTTTGTCTCTCTCTGCATGAATTAGTAAGTAAATTATTTAAATTTCCTTTCAAATGACAATTCTAATGTAAATTGAAATTCTCAATCTGGAGCTGTTCACATCCATTTATTGTTCCTCAAATTTTTAATCAAGACTGAAGTAACATGTGACCATATTAAGTATTTATTTTAATTTAGTCTCAAACTGTTTTAAGGAAAAGGAGCTGTCTATGTTGTAAATATTGTTTCAAACTAATGTAAATAAATGGAGATTTTAATGTTTATCTGTTTTGGTTTTGTGCTTATGTCATTTTTAAGCAGTCCTAATATTTTTTATTTTTTTATTTTTTTTTAGCTTAAATTCAGAATCTTCAGTAGAGATTTGCAATTCCAGGGCTGAAATCATCCAAGTGATTCTGCTGAACGTGTATGGAGTTTAGAAACACAGTGGAGCACTTTCTGAATTATCACATGACATCACAAGGTGGAGTGTTTCTGAAGAACACAGCCTAATTATGTGGTATTTGTGTGTTAAAAATTGTGAATGAAATTAAACTCAACAGTATGTTTTAATGAGGAAACAACGTTATAACAGATTAGAATATAATGTAATTATAGGTTCTTGGGTTTCTTTATTCTCCAGTAAAGTAAATATATAAAATTATACGACGTTTTAGTGTAAGTACATTGAATTCGTGTTCACTGTTTGACGTAAAGTTCTACTAAAAAAAAACTAAAAAACGTGGGCGTGGTTTGGTGCACCTTACTTCCTGTTTTGATTTCATGAAGTGAAAGCAGCATGTATCAGTTAGAACATGGATCTGTAAAGTATTACTGAAAGCATGGATTAAACTGGAGACAGATTTGAAGTAAATAACATAAATACAAATGGAATAAAAGTTAATGAACGTGCAGTGACTCCGCGGGTGGAATGGAGCTGCGGAGTTTATAGCGACGGGAAACTGTCGGGACCAAACCGAAAATAGGAGTAAGGAGCCGGGGCCGAACCGAACCAAGCTCCGAAAGAAACTGAGAAGCAGCGGGACGGAGGTGAGGGGACCTGAGCAGCTGTCACAGGGTTAGAATCCTGGGTTAGTCCTGGTTTAGACATGGTTTAGGACTGGTTTAATCATGGTTTAATGATGGTTTAGGTCTGATTTATGGCTAACTTGTTTGGACCATGGTTCCATAAATCTTGTTTTAAACTTCATTGAGGCCTGGTATAATCCTGGTTCAGTCCTGGTTCAGTCCTGGTTTAGGCCTCCGACCTGAAGTGTGTCTGAGGATCACCTCACTTAATTGCAATTACTGTGTAGATTAACTTTGATAAATGTGACAAACGTATAAAGAGTTAATTTGTAAAAACGGATAGAGCCATTTATAAAAGTTCCAATTGCTCACAGCTTATGGTTTGTATAGTAATATTTCCAAAAGCCAAAAGTATTTTTGGTGTAATTAAAATATTATAAAATTGTAAAACATATTTTTTTGAAAATGGAACAGGAGTTTGTTTTGTCTAAGTAGCAGTAGTAGTGGTGGTAGAAATATTCATATTTCATCTTTATTACAGACCATGTCAGACCTGGATGTCTCCCTGCAGCGCTCTCTGGTTTTGGGTCTGGAGGTTTTGGATCGGGCATCCAAACGGAAAGTGGACTGGACCCAGATCAGTCCTGCAAGCTGCAGCTCCGACAGCACCCAGAGAGAATCCAGAGAAGAGACATATCAAGAGATGCAACAAGAGAACCCAGAGCAGGGGGCACAGGTCTGAAATCTAACTCTGTAATTCAGTGTCTTGGTCTTGGTTTAGTTCTGGTTTAGTTCTGACTTTAATGCTTGTTTTTTCACAGAGAGTTGGTGTGAAGTTGACCAAAGCTTTTTCCTCTCTCTCTGAGTTTATGTCTCAAACATCGCTGCTCTGTCAGGTCTGACTTTTAATTCACTTTTTCATTGTCTTATTAAATTAAAGTTCCTATATATTTCCTGTCTTTTACTTTAAAAAAAAAATGGTATCACAATCACAATTTGCCAGGTTGCCAGAGTTTTAACCTGCACATAGAAGACACATCCAAGTTTTTTTTCATTCTCAGTATATAGACAGGTGAAAGCTCAGAACCTCCAGAATTCCCTCACTGAGTTGCAGAGGCTGCACTAGCACTGAGTCATGACTGGCTGCAGATGCTGGGGTTTAGGTAGTGACCAATCAGATCAGAGCTAGGCACTTTAGGTTTAAACCAACTGGAGTTCAGCATTGAAACTGGCACCCTAAAGAGAGTCATGTGAGACTTTCTGCTTTCTGATTGTATAATGGTTTTGAGAAACAAAACACCAAATTATAAAAAGGACTTCATGTCCAGTGTTTTTTAAATTAAGAGTACATCAGCATTAGAACTGCATATAAAAGCTATACTTGATATGAACATGTTTACCTTATAACTGGGGGCACAGAGAGGTCATGTTTATGAAATTTTAAATCAAAATCTTACATACAGTTCCTTTAATATTACTTAAATTGTAATTACATATGTGTATTATTTCAGAAGTACCATGTGTCTCTGGCCTCCCTCTCACACTCGGAGCAGACTCATGTTTGCCGGTTCCATGGTTCCTCCTCTGCCTCTCTCTCCCCAACCACACACCTTCAGGTAAAATTATGTCACTGCTGTTTTTCTGACTAACATTATGTTTGTAGAAGATTAAAAACTACAAGGCTAGCAGCATTTACACATAAGACCCCATGGAGACACAGGGTGGGCATCTGACACAGTTCTTCTTGTTTTTAGTCTGGTGAGGACTTTTACATCGAGGTTCGTCCAGGCACTTACTCTGTTACTGCCTCTGCCCTTGAGTCTCCACGGCAACACTCTCACCTGGTCTCTGGCAGTGAGTCTCTGCAGCAACAGACTCATCTGGTCTCTCTGGACGATGGAGACAGCGTCCTCTTGACCTTTCACCTCTGACACCCGTGTGACCCAGCGCATATTCAATACAATCCTGTATCAAAGTTCAGAGTTTTTAAGGGTTATTTTTTTATGCAAATCATATCTAACACAACATAAGGATTATACATGCTAAAACATATGTAATCATTTTTTACTATAGAGCTTCAGAAAATGTTTTCAACACACACTATTCAACCCCAAAGATGTAATTGTTGTCAATTGGACTTTAAGGCATAAGATTAATATGACAAGTTTGTGGAGCGAATCTCAAACAATATTTCTTAGGGGCTGTTCCAGTTTTATTCTTGGTATTTTTTTGCCTGAAAAATCTAGACTGATATCTCTGTATTTTTTATGTAGAGGTATACTGTATCAGTCTGGTCACCACACACACACCATTGTAGAATCAGATTTGTTGTTTCTGTGATGCATGAGTTTAGTGCTTTTCTCTTTGATTCTACAGAAGTCTGCTATGTTTTTCAGTGCCATGTAATATTTTTGTCCTTTCTTTTATCCTTGTAAGCAGCCATACTTGTTTTGATACAGATGGACCATTGACTAATCTACCTCTCAATCACGCTCAGGGAGATTCACCAGTGACCAGACTCACATCTTCAGAAAATATTAGAAAACTGTGTGTTCTTGATCCTAGGCAAGTTATTTCCTGTAGTGTAACTTTAATGATATATATATAATATTTTCAAAATGCACTTAAATTACTCATTAGGATTTGACCATAACAGTATTTAAACCTGCACAACAACATCATGGTGTTCAAATATAAACTTTATTTTCTTGTCTGTTTTTGGAGAATTATGAAACGCGCAGATTTTATTTTTTTTTTAAATAAAAAGTATATTTTCAACATTTTGTGTGAATTATGTTATGAAAATTATGAATGACTAGGCTATAGTGGAGTATTGACCATCACTTGCTTGTCTCCATGGAGTGGACAGTATATGGTTGTTTTGCTTAGAGTATTCCACAGTAAGGCATAAATCTTTTCAATCTTCATGGAGAAAAACAGGTAACTAGTATTTAGTAAGTATTTTTGGCAATAAAAACAACTATTTCCATAGAAACAAGCTCAGGTAACAGACCCTTCACCAGAAAAGTTACACAGTGCAGCAATAAAGCAGCTCTGTGCTCAAACACAGTCACACCCACCTACTGAGTGACAGGTGGAGTTAACCAATCACAGTGAAGTATTTACTCTAGGACTGAGTTACGTTTTATATAAGCTCATACTATAACTGTACAAAATGTGACTCAATACAGACGTTTAAACAACCGATCTTGGCCTGTGAAAGGCAGCTGACGGGGGCCTCTGATTAGCTGGATTCTGTGGTGGGTGTGGTCTGTATTTGAAAAGTCCACCTCCTCTCGTGTGATTGGCCAGCAGCTGAAACACTGCACTGTGATTGGTTGAGGATCTGCTCTGCGGGGAAGGGAACATGACATAAGAAAACTGCGGAGGTCTCCTGGTCACAGCACCTCCTGCAGGCACACACAGAGAATAACAATATGAAATATTTAGATTTTAAAATCCAAAGAAACGTGTCTATAAAAAGGTCTGGTTTAGTCCTCGGTTAGTTCTGGTTTGGATCGACTTTAGTCCTGGTTTTGTCTTAGTTTTGGCTCTGCTTTAGTCTTGGGTTTAGTCCTGGTTCAGACCTACTTTAATCCTGGTTTAATCTGGTTCAGTCTTTGTTCAGTCCTGGTTTAGTCCTGGTTTAGTGCTGATTCAGACCTGGTTTCTTGTGTTGTGGTTCAGGTCCTGTCCTTCTCCAGTATCTCCAGGGGGGACGCTCTCTCCTCTGATGTGTCCTCTTGAACTCTGACCCCCCCTCCTTCTCTTCCTCTTCCTCTTCCTCCTCCTCCTCCTCCTGTTCTTCTCTGGTCCGGACCTGGTCTGAGCAGAACCCGGAGTCAGACCTTATACCTTGTTCAGACTCGATTAGTCCTGGTTCAGACCAGGTTAGTCCAGTTTTAGCACTGGTCTGGTTCCAGAGGCAGCAGCATAGACAGGGAGGAGGTGAAGGACAGGTGATGCAGTCACCGTTGTAACAGAGGGTTGGACATCTGATATGGTTGTCATGGAAACACATGGATGACTCTTTTTATAAATTGCTTTTCAGAGTGTATCATACTTTATACTTTTACACACACACACACGCATATATGGAGCTTTTTGTGATGGAGCTATTAACTCTGAACCATAAATTTACTCTTATCACCTCTGTCCTCGGTGCAGCTCTTTGGGGAGTGATGGACAAGTGGTGCGGTCGCTATGGTAACAGGCACAGGATTGACAGCCTACCCGGAACAGCTCTCGTGAGATTCTGTAGAAGAGGTTTTGGGGCAGAGGACACAGGGAGGACAGAGGAGAGATGGAGACATGACTGTCCCAGAGGAGGACACGAACCAAAGGATCTGAAAGAGAGAAATATAAAAACATATTATTAAACTCATAAAGAGAGAGACTCTAATATAAGACCAGCTTAAACACATAGCACATTTTACTACTGATACGTTGCTGTGGCATCATGCTGGGGGGGGGGTTCTGCCTGAATATCTATGGTGTAATGTTCAGCCGTTACCATTGTGACACAATGCACACATTAGTAAACACTGTTAAAAAGTTTTAAGATAGTCTGAACACTCAAGAAAAAATACAAAATGGATTAAAACAGTACATTTTCAGGATCATATAATCAGCTTTTTTGACAGTGTTGGCAAATGTGTACATTGTGTCACCATGGTAACTGCTGAACATTCCATCATAGACACACATGTAGAACACCCCCAGAATGATGTCAAAGTATCAAATCTTCCTACCTGAGATCTCCTTTGTCACTGAGACCACTCTCCCAGGTCCAAAACGCTCAGACCCAAGTCCAAACTGTAATCCTGGTTCAGATCCTGGTCTGGTCCCTGGCCCCAGTGCATGATGGGAGCTGTAGTCCACACTGATGGGGCAGAGAACAGTGTCTCCAGGTCTGAGACATTTGAGTCGACTCTGATCAAACTGAACCATGTCAAGAGCAGAGAGGAGCTGTCGAGAGCCATAGAACTGCACTACCCACAATCCCCTGCAGCTCTAAGGACAAACACAACACAGGTTAAGATGCCCTCCCAGTGACTCAGATGCCCTCCCATTCTGTGGCCCTGTGAGTCAGATGAGCACAGAGCAACTGCCAAGAGCCCAGGAACTGCGCCAGCCACACAGAGTGCTAGCTCTGAGGAAAAACAGGAGCATGGGTTACATCAGATGTCCTCACATTCTGTAGTCCTGTGTGTCAGATGCCCTCCCTGTCTGTCAGATGCCCTCCCTGTGTGTCAGATTGCATCAGATACCCTCCCACTGCTCTTCCCCACACCTGGACCTTGTGGACCACAGTTGCCTGATGGTAGAATCCGTCTTGTTGATTTCGGGCAAGGACTGGAACTCCAGAGAAAAACTCATCTGGATATGAGTTTTGGAGAGAAGAGAGATGAGAGACAGAAGGAACCACTCTGGACCTGAGACACAGATGAAAATGTGTACTTAAGTAAAAGTAGAATCACATGGCTAAAAATTATATTCAAAGTAGTTAACATTTTTATACAAAACTTTATAAATTAAAACATTTAAGATTAGATAAATACGATTATTGCCATGCTATGAAACATTCTAGACAAAGCAATAACATCTCTGTGGAGACAAGCAGGTGTTGCACTTTTCACAAAAAAAATTTGCATAGTGCAGCTTTAACAGCCCTGATTAAAATAAACTGAAAAAGAAACATATTCTTTGACAGACCTGTTGAGAGGAGATGACGGACAGGAGGTGGGTCTGAGACATGTGACTGGAGAGCAATGTTCTGATTGGTCCTGAGGGAAAAACAGGTTCAGAGAGCTTCGGAGAGAGATTCAAGATTGTATTGTTATTGTCAGAGAAAACAACTAAATTAGTGTGAAGAATCCCTCAGTCGTCCAGGTAGAATCCATGGTGAGGAGAAAATTCAGTTTGTCGACTGGACAAAGTTAGTTTGGTTGAAGTCATTTCGCAGCTCATCCAAGCTGCTTCTTCAGTTCTGGTTAGAATGCTGGTGGACACTTCCTTATATCTGCAGGGAGGAGCTAACTAACTGAAACTAACACACCTACTTGTTTACAGTTTCTGTTTGTTAGTTTGGCCTATTGCCCTGTATCTCATATTTACAACTCCATCCTCAAACCTAAATCTAAACAAACAAGAGAACAATAGGTGTAGCCAGGTCAGATCCAGAGGTGTTGAAGCTCCAGTATGACCCTGAATTGTTATGCTTATTAGACCCCACACCCTGTACATTTCAATAGGCCAAACTAACAAACAGAAACTGTAAACAAGTAGGTGTGTTAGTTTCAATTAGTTAGCTCCTCCCTGTAGATATAAGGAAGTGTTCACCAACATTCTAACCAGAACTGAAGAAGCAGCTTGGATGAGCTGCGAAATGTCTTCAACCAAACTAAGTTTTGTCCAGTCGACAAACTGAATTTTCTCCTCGCCACAACTAAATTAGGTTTAGAGCATCAAACACTATAGTTCTGATGGGACAGGGACATACCGACATGTGGAGTTTTAACTAGTGTTAACACTTTCAGCCCCTGTATGGGATCCAAATCTTTTGGATCTATTCTTTTTTTTTTTAAAGTAACTATTATGATGTCAAATTTTTTTTTGTGTAGAAAGCTCTCACTTCTGTTGCCTGCTCTGCTTCTGTGCTGATTCTCGTGTTGGTTCTGAATTAATCAGTTAAAAAATGCACAAAATGTGAAAGGAAAAAGATTTGGTTCTTTTAAAAAATTTGGTCCAGTTCCAACCATTCACATTAAAGAACGATTCAAAATAGCTGTCTCATACACAAACATCACATTACTAGTTTTAGTGTCAATGCAAAGTCCAGTTCAGTATTACTGTATTGGTGGCTGTGGCTATTGTTCATGAGAGGGGGAAGTTTTATTTGATTTACCTTTGAATACATTGAGTTTTCGCAGCTCCACATGCTTCAGGGTCCTACGGGACAGAGAGTGTGAATAAAGGAATATTAATAAGCTAAAAATCTGATTCAAAACTAAAATGCACTATATGAGCTTCTATTTCTAAACTTTGATTGTCTATTTCGTCGTTTTGCTTGCAATATTCCACAGTATGACATCAAATTTAGCAATCTCCAGGGAGACAAGCAGGTGACTCAACAAATCCAGATAGTTTTTGGCAACAACTGGAAGTAATTGGCAGTAACTGAATGGATGAAAGAAAAAATAAGTTAATGCCATACTGTGGAACATTCAGGCAAAAATAATAACATTTTCATTAGAACAAACAATTTTCCAAAAGTTACAGAGTGCAGCTATAAAGTCTAATGAAATATAATTAAATTACAAGTCAGTTATACAGAGTAAATCTATCTAAATCTAAATCTGATACTTTGATGAAAATTGTGACAAACTTAATGAACTCTAAATACCTTCAGAGCTGGAACACCAAGTCTCTCTGTTAGTACTGTTTCTATGGAGATCAGGACTGTTGACCGTCACTAAGGAGACAACTGTACACTTCCAATCATCCACCAATCAGAGCACGTCTTTCTGAACACTGTTGTTTTGAAGCTGTGTGTGACTGGAGCAGTTGTGTTGAGCCTTATGAGAGAACAGTGCAGTCTTTTGTCCTCTCACTGTGTCTCTGAAGTTGGGTGGTGTAAATCAGATACTAAACAATACTAACTAGTATCAAAACAAGATAACTAATTTAAGCAAGTAACAATACAAATAAATACAAAAATAAATATATAATTACAATAAAAATCAATATTCAAAATTATTATATTTAAAATTTAGTTAAATGTTTAGGTTTCAAATTTTACTTCCTGGTTGAAAGTCTTAACATCACACAAAGGAATTCCATTACTGTTACTTAGCAGACATTTATTGTTGAAATAATGGGTGAGATGTCATCAATATTTACTTTTATGGGAATCAGTTTTTGTTTTGTTTTTTTTAGGCGATGATAGAACATTTGACAACTTATAGCTATTATCACTGTCAACGATCAAATTGTCCACTATGAAGGTTTCCGTAATGCATTAACATGTTTTTGTTTTGCTGTTGGTTTTTTTAGATTTTATAATCTGTATTACGTCATCAAGCTGCGACGGCTGTCTATCAACAACAACAACAGAAGCAGCAGCGGCTAACGTGAAGCTAACGAAAGAGTTGCTCTAAAAACAGCCTAATTTCTGATGATTTCTCTTTTTGGTAAGAATTTAAACATTGTATTTTCCGCTTTTCCTCACGACCTTTAAGATACGGAACATTTGTCATTTTAACACATTCAAACCAGTAAAAATCAATGAAGCCACTAAAGAAGCGCCAAACCTTAAAACTGTAAATCCTGTTTACATTTACATTATTCTAATGTTACATGTTTTTCTAGATCAGATGTGATTTTTTTTAACGCGTCTTTGAGCTGCCATTTGTTTCAGGGCTTGTGACACGTCCCTGGTTTGATTGTTTGGAGGCTAGTTATGTCACACACAGCTAAATGAGACAGACACGAGACTGATGAACTTTCGACCGCGGATCTATGATATGAACTGATCTTAATTATACAGTGAGTAAGACAGTACAGTAGAAACGGTGTCCAGATAACCAACGCTGAAACCTTCTCTACATTGGTGTGTTTTATATTTCTAGAGCTCATTCTGGAGACACTCGCAGTTTACACCTGTTCTGAAAAGCACTGGATGTTATTAAAGGTCTGTTGTTTATTTAGGCTTTTCAGCTTCTTTTGAACTCAAAGTGAATGGTCTTTAAATACACAGGAGCACTTCTGAATTACCACCGTATGATGTTAGAAGGTGGAACAGTGTGTTTTGACCTGTGGGGTCTACTTTATGAAAAGCTTGTGTAGATGATTCTGGTGATGCTCTGTCAAACACAAGTACAGGGACAGGGTTAATCAGTCTAATATGGAAGACTTCCTTTTTTGGTTAGAACAGTTTGTTCAGAAAAATATGACCATTTGTCAGACAAACTTCACTTTTGGGGTAAAGCCATGGGTGTTTTTTCTTCTTCCTGTATTTTGGAAATAAGACAGTTTAATCCCTTGTTCATCTAGGAGTGGTTCAATGTAGAGACTGTCATAGGTCAGGTTTAGAATTGATTTTAAGATTTTATTTATTGCTTCTGTTAGAGCTTTGAGATCAGCAGACCAGATGATTTCATAAGTTCCAGGGCTCTGGCTAAAAACTAGAGGGGACTGGGCTTTTGCTGTAGCTGGTCCCAGTCTCTCGAACAGTCTTACTCTTGGTATTAGAACAGCCCAATCTATATTAAATCTTTGTTGAAAACTCATTTGTATGCACTGGCATTTAACTCAAGCTGAGCAAAAATGTGTACTGTATTGTTTATTGTATTGTAGGTATTGTTTTTATATGTTTAGTTTTATAAGATAGCACTTTATATTGCCTTTGTACAACACTGCAGTTGTTTTTGAATGTGTTTTATAAAAAGACGTGACTTCAGTTGACAGAATCTGGATTTATCCTCCTCTAAGTTTAAGTCCAGCCCCAAAGGGATGAGTTTTAGAGTTAAACTTGTTTACAGCTGACATGGATTGCTATACCCATATTGTCTGTGTCACTTTCAGCATTGAGAACACTTTTGGTTTAGTCCTGGTTTAGTCCTGGTTTAGTCTTAGTTTCATCCTGGTTCAACCCTGTTTCAGACCTGTTTTAGACCTGTCTCATTCCTTGTTTCAGACCTATTTCAGTCCTGGTCCTAGTTTACTGTCTCGTTCAATTCTGGTTCAGTCCTGGATCAGTCCTGGATCAGTCCTGGATCAGTCTTGGATCAGTCCTATATCAGTCCTGGATCAGTCCTGGATCAGCCCTGGTTCAGTTCTGATTCAGTCCGGGTTCAGTCCTGATTCTCTCTGGTTCCTCTCCTTAGGTCTCCCCCTCTCCTGGTCTCTCTGATGGGGCAGGGCCAGGCTGTGGCTCGGTTGCCAGAGAAGCTCCTAAGACACGCAGCTCTGGTGAAAGAGAGTGGATACTTAACCTACGACGAGTTCCTGGCACGAGTCGCCGAACTCAATGATGTGTGAGTGAAGCAGAGGTCGAGAGAAGGAAGAGCACGAGAGGAGAGAGGGCCAGAGGAAGAGAGGAACAGAAGAGGAGAGGGTCAGAGGAAAAGGTCACAGGAGGGTCAGATGGAGGGGTGGATGTAGAGGAGAGGGTCATAGGAGCAAAGGAGAGGGGCAGAGGAGAAGCAGATGATGCAGAATAGGAGCAGATGGTGTAGAAGAGGAGCAAAAAGTGCAGAGGAGGAACAGGGAAAGGGTCAGAAGAGCAGATGGTGCAGAGGAGAGGGTCAGAGGAGCAGAGAAAAGGCTCTAATGGACGATACTAATTGGGCTCAGAAGAGCATGGCTGATCTCTCGCTTTTCTCAGGACTGCGAGATTGGCGGCCGGGCAGCAGAAGCACCTCCTGTTCGAGGTGGAACCGGGGTCAGACGCGTCGGCTCTGTGGAAGGTTGCGGTCAGAGTCGTCTGCACAAAGGTCAGTGCCTCACTGTGGATTGCCACATCCAACAACAAGAAAACTGTAAAGCAAATGGAATTCTGACAACACAACAAAAGTTTGTCCACTCATTCAAGAGGCTTCTTCAGTTAGCTCCTCCCTTGACACATCTAAAGCCCACCACATGTAACAGGATAATTTTTTTTAGGGCCAATTGTAATAAAATGTGGTACTATGGTACCACATTTTACAAATAATAATAACACATTTTTTACTTGCATCTAAATGGAATTATTTGATCTTTTAAAGATTAGTTTCAAAGTGAGTGGTTTTCCACTAGACAGGAAACACGTGACGCAAGGTGCACTCACATTTAGGTTGTGGTGTGAGGTTTCTTCGCAGCCACTCTTCACTCGTACAAACTTTTGATTGCTCCTGCGATGTCAGTATTTGTGACATGATGAATTGTGTGTTTTGTAATGTATATGTTTTGAATAAATTTAATAAAATAATTTGAATGTCCTTAAAGGACATTAATATATTGGTAAGGTGGTTGAAGTGTCTTGCCTAAGGATACAATGTCACTATGTTGTGTTCAGAGTGGGGATCGATCCAGCGATCCCTAATCTGCTCCTCTCCCCTTCTGCTTCTCCCTTCCCCTGACCCTCTCCTCTTCCGCTCCTCTCTTCCTCTGGCCCTCTCTCCTCTGGCCCTCTCTCCTCTGGCCCTCTCTCCTCCTCCTCCTCACATCCTCTTCCTCCTCTCCTCCTTTGCTTCACTCACACACCACTGAGTTCGGTGACTTGTGCCAGGAATTCGTTGTAGGTTAAGTATCCACTCTCTATCACCAGATCCACTGTTGTCTGAATTTAAATACTTTCTGGAGCAGTTTCTATTTATTCTCTGCATTTGGCCCATCCATCAACCAGTGGTGCTGTGGCAACCTGCCTGGAGCATTGATCTGCTGCTGTACTTAAATTAAACTAAAATGTTCTGTGGTAAATGAGTTCGAGACAATATATTTCCAGAATCCATTTCCATTGTCTTCTTCACAGATAAACAAAGAAAGTGGAGCAGTGGAGGCTTCTCGCATCATGAACCTGTACCAGTTCATTCAACTGTATAAAGACATCACGAGTCAGGCTGCAGAGCTGACAGCAGAGAGCGCTACAGAGGGAACATCAGGAGGGGTTCCTAATACAGATTCCTGCCAGGCCTCCATGTGGATGGGAAGGTACATTACACCTCTGTGCTCATGTATGGAGTACAGAGCTTTCACCAAAGCGGCATGTCATCTTAATATAAATACTCAATGGCAGAATAATTAACACACAGGAAGGTCTTATGTGTGGAGTTTGCATGTTCTACCTATGCCTTTGCAGATTCAAAATAGTTCTCTAAACCTCCAGATCTGAGGGTGTTTCACCAAAGCGCCTCCCCCTGCATATCTGTTGGCCGATATATTGATATTTGCAGTTTTTAGCATATCGACTATCAACCCTTATTCTCCGACATGGCACAAAACTACACTGACTACACAACCCTCTTATGGGTTGTGAATAAATTTGTTAATTTTAAATCATTTCATTTGAGGAAAATGATCAAAACCAGTCCAAAAATATTGAGTTTTTCAGCCATCATTTGTTGACATGAATGTTGTTTCTCAGGGTGAAAGAGCTGACCGATGAAGAAGAGTGCTGTATTTGTATGGATGGAAAAGCCGACCTGATCCTGCCCTGTGCCCACATCTTCTGCCAGAAGTGCATAGACAAGTGGTGAGACCATACGCTGTATATCCACACAGTACATAACTGGCCCCCTAGCCAACATGTTCCAAATAGGAAATGAAAATGGGTGCGCTTTTGGCACCATGGACAAATCCAGTTGTCTGTGTAATCCCTCAGTCATCCGGGTAGGATCCATAGCAAAAGATAAGATTTAGTTCTGTTAACTGGACAACAGATATTTTGCTGCTCATCAAAGCTGCTTTTTGAGTTCTGGTCAGCTTGTCAACTGCCTTATATGTGGCTGAAGGGAGGAGCTAACTACACTGAAACTACTCTGAAAATAGCCCACTGACTTTCTGTCTTAGGTTTATTGAACTAACCCTCACTTTTTTGTCTTTTCTTGTCCAGGAGGGGGCAGCAGAGGAACTGTCCAGTCTGTAGGCTGCAGGTGACCGCGGCTAACGAATCCTGGGTGGTGTCGGACTTTCCCTCTGACCAAGAGCTCGCCGGTTATATCCTTGACTTGGCAGACGAGGCCGGGCATCCACACAGACCATAGTACTACTGTCAGAGTACGACTACTACTATATCCAGTAGTACAAATACTACCACACAGGAGTATACAGCCGTAACATTACGACCACTGAAGGGTGCATCCTCAACCTTGCAGACATGACTGAGCATCCACACAGATCATATTTTGGTCCAGGTTTAATCCTGGGTTTAGTCCCTTGGTGTGCTGTGGTCATAATGTTTTGGCTCATAGTTTTATCACTTTAGTCAAATCCAAAACTCAACTCATTTCAATGTTATTTTTATATTTTTAACTCACTGACCAAAAATACTGAATTTACAACCAACATTTGAAGTTCTGTGAAAATCTAAACACTGTAAAGCAGGAGTCTACAACCTGTAGCTTGGGAGCTACCAGTGGCTCTCCACCCCCTTTCAAGTAGCTCGCCAAGGGATTTCTGAATTGCATGTATTGTGCTGAATAACTAAGATTGGATTGATTAAAAGGCTATTACAATTGTAAATGTGTCATTTTGATGACTAACGTGCAATTTGTAAGCGTATAAACATCTAACTGTGCCCCATCTAAGGCTGTGACTCTTAAATTTATTCAGTTTCTTGTGACCGTTAAAATGAGGAGCTTTTTGGCATTTTCATTTTGTAAAAGTAGCTTGCCAGATGAAAAGGGTTGGAGACTCCTGCTGTATAGACTGTAATAACATGTAAAAAAGAGTTTAGCAGATGAAATGGTGTGATCGAGGCATTCTCATTTATATTTTAAGATTTGTGAGATTACATCAGAATTATACTTTTGTTTTCTTATAGTTGTGTCTATGAAGTCTAATGTTGTTAAGTTGTTACAAGACTTTTTCAAATAATTTCAAATGCTGTAGTTGTGTTTTTACATGTGTTTTTATTGCTTGTGATAAACATGCATTCTGACTGAGCAGTGTCACCTCTCCACTGATCTGACCAGTAACTTGTCCTTTTGATATCACCTGCTTGTCTCTATGGAGATAGATAAGGCTAATGCCATACTGTGGAACATTCAAGGCAAGGACAAGCAGCTATAAAGTGATGTTAAATTTTATTCTGTGCACATGGGTCAGATCTACAGTATGGTTTTTAAACGCACTGTACCAGATTTTTTTCCCAGGTGTTTGAGCAAAATGTCTCTTGCTTCAGTACAGATACATTGTAGGCCATAAGCAGCTCTTGAAGTCAAAATAAGGCTTGTTTACTGTCTGCACCTAATTATAAAGCATTTTATTGTCTGAGAATCAGGAACTGCACTTTCAGTGCCATCGTGGTGAATACTTAAAATATTCAGAATGCATAAGGTATGTGAGGAATAACTTTGGACCACTGCAATGAAAATAAAATTAACTAGTTCTGTTTTTCCACATTTTAAGGCAGAAAAAAATCTGGTACAGTGCCTTTAATTAATAATATGCAAAAAAATATATGCATTCAATTACTGTGCAAAATGTAACTACAGCATTTGCATAGTGTTATTGTCCAGTGTATTTGGAGGCTGTGAGATTCAAAGTCATATTATGGGCAGCTCCATTGGTTGTAAATGCATGTGACAGGTTTTCACTTTTTTCTAATTCTGACTTGGTTCGGTGGAATAATACCATATATAAATGGACATAGCTAACCCGCCAGCTGCTGTGTTCCAAATAGGAAGTGTTCATGGGGGATCTATCGACTCCCAATTTCTAATTGACTTTACGACTGTCACCTATCGCTCTAACTGCTGTAGTGAGCTACGTCATTTTGGTCTTAAAATGTTTGTATTAACCTGCTCTGCATAATCCTGGGTTTTTTATTTTTCAATTTTGTTCATTAATAAAATTCTATTTCTAATATGGAGCTTGGCTCCAAATTCGCTCCTGTAACCGCAAGCATCGTGAACTTCATTTGACTGGAGCTGAACACTACTCCCTTAATCTACTTTCTTATATAGTCTATGGATAGTACCTGTGGAAAATAGTTTTCATATCAAATCAGTTTTACATCCGTTAAGTGGCAGTTTGTGTGCACGGAATTACCTCTTAAGTATGTCACATTTGTGTCAAGAAGTAAAATTATAATCTTCACCAAAATTAAAACATTGAATAAATAGAATTATTAAAAATAAGATTTTTAAATTTTTTTTTTTTAACAAAAACAAAGTTTAAATATAATTATATTAACTGTGTTTTAGTGAAATGTGTAGTGTAACCTGTCATATGCACTTGAAACTTGGCTGGACTTCCTTCATTTGACTCTTTCTCCGTTTTGTTCATGTTTTGATGCCTTTAATATCTTACTATTGTAGCTATATTTTAATTTGCTGGAGGTCTGGTGGTTTGATAAGTTTTAGAATAATTCTGGGGTTGAAATAAGTTGCTGACTTTGTGTTTTAAAATATGAAATAAATTGTTTAATTTCCCTTTTGTTTGTGCTGCAGATGATTTAGTACATTATACATTTTATTTAAACTGAATTCAGTTTGGTAACATTTTCCTAAGTGATACTTTGTAGCCTTATGTCATCAACATTCCCAGGGGGTTTGATGCTAACTGAAGCACCGTTCTGTCTGACCATAATGTACTGATTTAGTTGGTGCTACAACAGGTGAGATGATTTGTTCTGTTAACATGTCCCTCTCAAATAACAGTAGTCAAAAGCTAGCAAGCATTAGCCAACAGTCTGAGTCAATCACTTTCACCTTTCTACTTAAAAGTCAAACCCTTAAACAGGACTCATACTGATCACAAGCTCCTGAATTTTCTTGAGTTTTCAGACTTTCTAAAGCTCTTTTTTTTTTTTGTCTGTGTTTGCTAATGTGTGCATTGTGTCAGCATGGTAACTTCTGAACATTCCGCCATAGATATATACAGGTAAAACTCAACAACCCCCTCAAAGTGATGCCATGCAAAGAATCAATATAGGAAAAAGAACCACTTAAGAATGATTCCTTCAAATAATGTAAAATGTATTTATTTATTTTGGACATAAAAAAAAAACTACAAAAAAGTCACAGTTTTGTAAATCTTTATAAATGTGCATAAAAATAAAAGTGTCTCTTCACTCATCAGTTCATGCAAAAGTTCGGTGGCACACATCGTTCAAGTTTAGATTTTTGACAGTTTTTTACTTTAACATAAAAATCAAATCAAACTAAACTAAACTGCATTCTCAAATAGTCCGGTTCCTTATATTAATTTTTTAATCTTAGTTGGAATTTTGGGGGGATTTGCTAAACTATATATTTTTGGAAAGGTTATAGTATATGGAGTCAGAAAATCAATGTTTGTATTTGCCCAGATGTCTATATGGCCGGCATATTGAATTTTTAAAAAATGGCCGCTAAAAAACTCTTTTTGAAATATCTCAGCCTCTGAATAAGTTGAAATGTTGATTATAACTGCTAAAACCACATTTTCAGGATCAGGGAATCAAATGGTGCTAGTTACAAAGCTATAAGACCTACCCACATTAACCCTTAGATGCATAAGTGGGCAAAAAAGCCTAGAAATTCTGTCCATAAATACAATGAACAGAAACTGTGATGGAGAGGCCCTGGGGAGCCCAACATGCACCGGGAACAGGTCTGACTTACTGCCAGCATTGCAAAAACAGCTCTTGCTCTGGTCATACAGGGACCAGACAGCCCTTAGCAAAGGGCCCCGAACCCCATACTCCCAGAGCACCCCCTAAAGGAGACCACAAGGGACACAGTCGAATGCCTTCTCCAGATCCACAAAGCACATGTGGACTGGTTGGGCAAACTCCAATGAACCCTCGAGCGCCTGATGGGGAGCGTAGAGCTGGTCAGTGTTCCACGACCAGGACGAAAACCACGGTCGGATTTTCCTCTCCAGTCCCTGGCACAGACCGGGAAGGCTGAGGAGTGTGATTCCCCTGTAGTTGGAACACACCCTCCGGTCCCCCTTCTTATACAGAGGGACCAACACCCCGGTCTGCCAGTCCAGAGGTACTGTCCCCGACCGCCACGCAATGTTGAAGAGGCGTGTCAGCCAAGACCCACAACATCCAGAGACTTAAGGTACTCAGGATGGATCTCATCCACCCACAGGCTTTATATTATGAATAGGATTTTTTTGACAGACAAAATAGCAAAAAAAAAAGGATCATGTAGAGCAGGTTCATACAAACATTTAAGACCAAAATAGCAAGGCTCACTGCAGCAGGTACAGAGAGAGGAGCCACAAGAACCTAATGTAAGTCCATTGGAGCCAGAGTCAGAAGGAACCGGAAGAGCCTCCTGGAGAACTTCCTATGTGGCACATGGCGGCTACAGTGTTAGATCTGTCCACTCATATATACAGTCTATGGTTGTATGAAAGTGATGATGATAATGATGATGTATAGAAAATGTCTCATAAAAAAAGGTTGCATAATCATATTGTGTCTAAATGTGTGTGTTGACATTCAACATCAAAATTTTATGTTAGCTACTTTTAAACTCTTTAAGTTATCTGACCAACTGCATGTGATGTTTATAATTAGTTTTACCCATATTGTTGATGTATTTCAACAGGATAATAAAAAAATATGTTTTTGGAGGAACATGGAGTATTACATGCAAATATTACAATGTAATTGCAAGAAAACAACCAAACTGGGTCATTTTTTTGACCCACTTATGCATCTAAGGGTTAATGTGGGTAGGTTTTATAGCTTTGTAACTAGCACCGTTTGATTCTATGACCCTGAAAATGTGGGTTTAGCAGTTAAAATCAACATTTCATCTTATTCAGAGGCTGAGATATTCCAAAGAGTTTTCTGGCAGCCATTTTTTAAAAATTCAATATGGCCGCCATATAGACATTTGGGCAAATGCAAACATTGATTTTCTAACTCCATATACAATAACCTTTCCAAAAATATATAGTTTAGCAAATCCCCCAAAAATTCCCACTAAAGTATATAAGGAACCGGACTAAAAAGGAAATGTTCAACTTAAATAATAAAGTTTATAAAACAATCAAACCAAAGTAAACCAGGAGACAGGTCCAAACCAGGACTAAACCAGGACTGAATCAGGATTAAACCCGGTCTGAACATGGACTAAACCAGGACTAACCCAAGACTAATCAAGGAGCAAATCACATCTCAGCCAGGTTTGGACCAGGTCTAAACCAGGCCTAAGCCAGGTTTAAACCAGGACTCAATCAAGTCTAAACCAGCTCTAAATGAGACCTAAATCAGGTCTAAAACAGGTCCTTTTCACTGTGAGGGGGGTGGACTGGACTCACTCTTTACCGCCCCCACCAGGAAACTGAGCTCATTGCACAGGGTCTCGTAGCGGTAGGCCATCCGGATTTGGGGGACATTGGTCCTACGGATGTCGTTTCCCTCAGGACCATCCTGGAGGTAGTTGGGCCCCAGAAAGTGCTTCTTCTCCTGGATATGAGGAAAGGGGGCCGGGGGTCAGGTGGAGTAGACAACAGCATTTAGAATAAAGGTGACTTTTAGGGTCCATAAATTATTGTAGTAGTAGTAGTAGTAGTAGTAGTAGTAGTAGTACCTGATGAGACAGTCCGCTCTGTATCACACTGTTACGGGCAATCTCACACAGGTCACAGGTGCTGAGTTTCCAGAGCTGGGCAGCGATGGCGTACTCCTCCATCAGAGGCTCCTAAGACATAACAACAATAAACACAACGAATGTGTATAAGTGTGTGTGCGTGAGAGAGAGACAGAGAGAGGGTAACTTCAGAAGAACACATGAAATGTTTGGTCAGAGGTCATCCACAAACAGGCTGGCCCCTCACCCTTGACCTTCTGACCCCTACTGCATCATCTCTTGGTTTAAATAACTTAAATTATTGTTTGGAACTGTATGAAAAGCTGAGAGCTATATGTACAAGAGTTGTACATAAATAAGATGAATAAAGTGTTTCATAACACATATACCAGCTAAGCAGTATATACAGTACTATAGTATCTTGGTGGAACTACAAAGGATCCAGAGACACACATTTCTTGTGTTCATACTTGTGTTTATGTGGGAGTAAGTGGGGTTATGACAGAAGCGGTAGTATTTATTCAAAGTACCTTGGTGTAGTGGAACTGCATGGGGTCGTCCGTGGACAGAGACACACACAGGCCTTTCTGTAGAAACTCTCTCAGAGGATTTTTATTGTACTGAAGGAACAGACTGTTGTTGCTCAGAGGAGACATGGCGATGGGCACCTGTCCCAGGTAGTACAAGTACTGCAGTACAGGGCTCTGTAAAGTACACAAATACACACTGGTAGTACAATGGACTGCAGTAAGGGACTCTATAATGTACACAGAGGACAATGTTACTGCAGTAGTGAACTGGCTGTGTTTAGATTCTCTGTCCTCTGTGAATGAAGTTACTCAGGAGATAAAGTTCATGAGAGATGAAGCTCATGAGAGTTTATACACATGCACATTTCTGCTCTATAGGTTTATGAGTATGCAAGTATTGATATTTTGCAGCTGTGATCACCATTCCCTGGGGTTGTGAAACTAACTAGAGGAACTGCAGTTTGAGGCTCTGTTACCAAGTTAAACTTTAATCTAAGCTTAAGTTTTAAGAGTTAGACTTAGTTGGAACTACAACGTGTGAGCTTATTTTTGCTGTTAAACTAGCCCCTCTAGCTAGCATTAGCAAACAGTTATTCTCACCTTTTTATTGAAAATCAAACACCTAAACAGGATCATGAATGCTCGCCATATATATAGAATCCCTCCCCAGTGTAATGTCACTGCAAAGTATTAATATGTAATAATTATATTACATGTTTTACCTTCTTGAGGTTTAGCCCGTGTGAGATATTATCAGCTGTGAGGAATGCTGACACCAGGTGAGTGATGGAGCCAGCCTCTCCACAGTGAGGTCTGAACAAGAACGTGTTCAGACCACGCTCCCTGAAATATACAAATATAAGGTCAATATACATATTGTAAACTCAAAATACACCACAGTAGCATTTGTAGTATTAGTATTAGTATTACTATAAGTATTAGTATTAGTAGCAGTAGCAGTAGCAGTACTCACTTGCGGAGGTTGTTGAGCACCATGATGTTGGCATACATGTAGAACAGGTAGTATGTGTATGGAGGATTGTCGTCACCATTCCACTCCTCGGGTTTGGGACTTTTATAAGAAAAAAGATGATCGCTGTGTTTGGACTCATCATCTACACTGTCAAATCCTGTGACCTAGAAGAGGAGGAACAGGGAGTGAAAGGAGGAGAGGAAGAGAAGTGTGAGAGCCGAGGAGCAGAGAATATGGGAGGATGGAGAGGAGAGGGTCAGGGGAGCAGAGGGTGCAGAGGATGAGCAGATGATGTGGAGGATGTCTTACATATTTGAGGAAGATGTAGAGGTTCTTGTTTTCTGAGGATTGACTGTTGCTTCAAACAGAGGCAGAAAGATGTTCTCCAACATTTTAGCAAAGTTTGGGATCAGCTTCTTGGACCTGAAGATGTCACTGAAACAGGAACAGATTTGAGTTCAGCACTGAAAAAGTCTTCATGTTTCATTTATTCACACGGGGAAGACTGATGGGGGCATGGCTATAAGTCTGCACCACCAGTCTTGCCCCAGGACATTGGTCGGATGTGGAACTGAACTACTGACACTTGGGTTGATGGGCAAAGGTTTTCCCTAAAGTGCTCCTAAACTAATGGCATCTGACCCATCCTTCAGTCTCTGGGTTAAACCTGCATTTGACCTATCCTTTAGTGTCTCTGGTTAAAGCTGTTAGAAGCAGTGGACCAGATCTGAGCCAGGATCCTGGTACTTAGCTGGAGGATTAGTGTGCATGTTTTAGGTTGAGGAAGGAAATCCACCAAGTTCTAGTAGTAGTAGTAGTAAAATAACTAGTAGTAGTAGTCATAGCAGTGGTAGTGTTTTTTAAAATCACTGGGTTACTCTGAGATCATTAAAAAAGTAGTAGTGACAGCAGTAGTAGTAGTAGCAGTACTCATAGTAGCAGTAAAAATACCAATAGTAGCAGTATTAGTAGAAATAGCAGTAGTAGAGACAATAGTACTAGTTGTAGCAGCTGAAGTAGTGGCAGTATCAGTAGTAGTAACAGTAACAAGAGAGGTAGTACCAATATTAGCAGCAGTAGTAGTAATAGTAGTGTAATAGTACTCACTAAATACGAGGTATCTGAATCATCCACCTCATATTAGGCGAGTGGACTTTATGTTGTATAAACCAGGTGGACAGACTGATCCACTCTTTTGGCGAGCGGCCGTACACCGAGAGGCGGGGCTCGGAGTGCTGGTACTTACTCTCCTCCAGCTCCTGCGCCACCTCCTGGACACACACAAACATTACACTTTAGATTAGAAATACAAAATCTCCAAAAGTCAAATACACATTTTTTTTTTCCCCTGATAATTTCTAGCAGTGACAAGGTCCATTTCTCCTGTTATATTTCTCCAACCACACCACAACATACAGGAGGGGATCTGACACACCACAACATCTGCAGATTAATTAAAGACATTTGACCTGCCCCCATCTCAGTCTAACACTACAAGAATAGAGTAGGATGGGAGGGCATCTGACACACAGTAGTTTAAAAAGTTAAATTCAAAAGTGGAAGGAGGGATTTTGGTGTGAAGTAAAATTTTAAAAGTGAAAAACAAAAACAAAAAAAAACAAAACAGGAAGACAAGACATGGCCACAAAAACAGGAAGTACCATAAAGATAAAAAAGGAAGTACAGTATCAGCTCTCTGTACCCACCACTGAACAAGGCATTTGTACAAAATTTAGCTATAATCCTTATAATGTTGAAATATAATATAATGAAATACACTTGGAAGAATAGACTAAAACAGGACAAAACCAGGACAATGCCCCATTACCTTGATGAGTCTGGCGAAATACTCCCCATTGATGTAGTTGTCCGTTTTCAGGTAGATTTCCCTGAGTTCTGATGCTCCAACTGGATTGTACTTTGAGTTAAACTTATCAAAGCGATGGAACGTCTGCCGGCCCTGAAACCAGACCAGAATCGGCTCTAAACAAGAGCACAGCCAGAACTAAACCAGGACTAAACAAGAACTTGTAAATAAGCCACAGCTAACTGAGCCAGGACTAAAACAGGACTAGATCAGGACTAAACTTAAGAAGACTAAATTTACATATGATTGTACTTTAAAGAACTGTGCTTTTACAATATTCACAACTGAACCTGGGTTGCCAGTATCTAAACCTGCAGATAGAGGACACATCCAGGTTTTTCTCATTCTCAGTATATGGACAGGTCATGCCTCATGTGAAGGCTCAGAACCTCCAGAATTCCCTCCCTGAGCTGCAGAGGCTGCACTAGCACTGACTCATGACTAGTACAGGTGCTGGGGTTTAGGTAGTGACTGTTCAGATCAGAAAGAGGCATTTTATGTTTAAACCAGCAATCCAAATGAGAAACTCATGTGAGGCTCATTATGCTCTCTCACTGGATAATTGATCAAAAACATCTAATTATATCATAAATAAATGGGACATCATATTTTGTAATCAAGCATAATTCAGCATTAAAACAATTATCAGTAAAAGTTATATTTGATTTGAACATTTCTACTTCCCATCTGATATCTGAGGACAAGTTTATGAAATATAATATGAAAATCTTATATACAGTCCCTTTAAGAGTAAAATGTACCTCTACCATTACTACAATTTCTACAACTCCTACTAACTAGGCCCACAGCAGGTCTCACTCACCGCATGCACGTCAAGAGAGTCCACTGTGAGGTCATATGGGTCCATGCCCAGTTTGTCAAAGACCTCCTTCAGGGTGAGGGTCCGACCGCCCTGCTCCAGAACCTCACGATCCGCCTCCGTTTGGTACGATGTCTTTATGAACTTCAACAGGTGCTTCTGGTTCATACAGGCCGCAGCATGAATGTGAGTATCCACCTGAGAAGAACCAAGAACCAGGACTGTACCAGGTCTAAACTAGGACTGCACAGAGATAAATTATTTATGTAAGTGTGCGTGTGTGTGCGTGCGTGTGTGTGTGTGCGTGTGTGTGTGTGCGTGTGCATGTTGTACCTTCCTGACATTGTAGAAGTCTCTGTGTGCAACACATTTGAGCTCCTTCAGTTCAGGCATTTCATTCAGCATCTCATGAAGGTAGAACTTAGAAGACAAGAAGTTCAACCGTCTGTGGCAATAGGTTTTACTGAAGAGAAGAGAGAGAAATAGGGTCTGAAACTGGACTAAACCAGGATTTTGAACCAGGACTAATCCAGAACTAAACCTGGTCAGGACTTGATCTGTACCAGGTCTAAACCAGGTCTGGTCTCTGGTCTAGACTCACGTGGGTCCATCTGCGATCATGGCAAGCACGTGGCTAAGATCGAAGGCGAATGTCTCAAGGTCGGGGTAGGGCAAACTGCGAGGCTTCTGTTTTTCCACATCCTCAGAGCGCTCATAGACATGGATTATCCCATCTCTCATCTGCAGAAAGTAGTTCAGGTCCTCAGGAATCCCTTCAGTGGAGTATGGATCCTGTCCCTCCGACGGACATGGGCAGATGTCTGAGGACCAGAGCAACAATCAAATGCCCTTCCATGTGTCAGATGCCCTTCCATCCTCCTGTATCCCTGTGTGTCAGACTAAAGTAGAACTAAACCAGGACAAAGTCTAGTCTGAACCAGAACTAAACCAGGTCTGAAATATGACTAAAACAGGACTAAACCAGGGTATAACCAGGGCTAAACCAGACTAAACCAAGACAAAACTAGGACTCAGATGCCCTCCCATTCTCCTATATCCCTGTGTGTGGTCAGTACCTGGTAGCACCTCCTGGTCTTGGGTCCAGGTTCGGTTTTGGGATTCTCTGAGATACCGGGCGGTGGTTCTGGGGAAGCGGTGATAGGCCAGTCTGGAATACTTCTCTCGGATGATCAGAGCAGTCAGCAGACTCTGAGCCGCCTGCTCGTAATCCTCCACTGTGATCTAGAACACAATAAGAATTTTAAGAACCAGGGCTGTACTTGTCCTGGTTTAGTCCTGGTTCAGTCCTAGTTTAGTCCCAATATAGTCCTTGTTTAGTCCTCATTTAGACCTCGTGTTTTAGACCTGGTTCAGTCCTGGTTCAGTCCTGGTTCAGTCCTGGTTTACCCCAGCGCAGTAGTCTCCACTGATGGTGACTCTCTGGAACTCAGGCACTTTGAGACTAGGAGGGGGCTCTGGGGTCAGGGGCGGGAGCGGACTTAGACCTGGACTTAGACTTCCACCAAGACCAGGACTAACCCAGTCTGGGATGTGCAGAGACAAAGACTGAGAGCGCCGCAGCATCAGGGACTTTTTTCTACAGAGGATAAAAATGCACAGAACAGTGAGACGATGAGGTAATAAAAGAAAAAGATGCTTTGTGCATTTGTGGAGGAAGATGTCTGTGCTTTTATTTCAAATGGATTTAAGCAAAGTTTGATTTATTTACTTCTTCTGTTGTGATACTTCCACCAATGAGACTGGAATATTTGTTTGAAAGGTCTCATTTCAATGAGAGCCATCCCAGATTGGTAATGTGTAGAACTCAGTTTAGAGCGACACATAGCAGTCTGGGATGAGCGAGACTCACAGAATTCACAACTTTTGGGTCTCTTACTTTGTGTCTGGTCTGTACTTTGTGGTAGAGTGGTTAGCTTTTAGCAGGGTGGTTAGCCTTACTTCTTGGCAGACTGGTCGGCCTGCTGCTCCAGCTCCCTCTGTAGAGTCCTCTGGAGGTCCTCGTGGACTTCAATGGGACAGTCTTCGTGGACAGTGAACAGAGCTATGGCTCCTCTCTGGTCCTGGTCTTTCAGAGCAGAGGCATAAACCTGCTCAGCCAAAACCCGTACACGCTCATCCACTTCAGACATGCTCTGCCGGGGGAACTGCCGACGCATCTCTGAAAGATCAGAAACAAGACCAAAGACCGGGTTTAGACTGGGGTTAGACCAGAACAGAGACCGGACCAGACACTGGACCAGGGTAAGGCATGCTTTGCCCGGGCAATTGACCATACATCTCTGAAAGACCAGAAACAAAACCAAAGACCAGGTCTAGACTGGTTTTAGACCAGACCAGGGGTCCAACCAAAGACCAGAGGAAAGCATGCTTTGCCAGGGGAACTGTATATAAATCTCTGAAAGACCAGAAACAAGACTAGGGTATAGACCAGAGCATTGACTGGACGAGTGACCAGGGATAAACCAGGGATAGGCTAGGGATAGGCCAGGGTTAGACATGCTCTGAGACAGGAACTGTCACTGCATCTCTGAGAAAGCAGCTAAATTAAGATACATTTTATTGTCCCTGTAGGAACTGTGAACTCATTCCTCAATGTTTCTGAAGGATGGGTCAAATGCAAGTTTTACCCAGAGAGCTGTTAAACCCGTCAGAAGCAGCGGGACCCATCTCCAGATCTTAAGTTAGTCTTGGCCAGGACTACCTTAAATGGAGGATTTTACCTATTGTTCATGCTTTGGATTGATAGAGAATGGAAACCCACCCAGACACAGGAAGATTATGCAAAGACCACACAGAAAGGCCTGGGAATCAAACCAGGGACCTTCTTGTTGTGGGATGAAAGTGCTACAGTTTAGACCTCATTTGGACCTGGTTTAGAACTTGCTATGATCTGGTTCAGACCTGGTTTAGTCCTGGTTCAGTGGTAGTTAATCCAGATTTAGTCTTGGTGGTTTAGACCTGGTTTAGTCCTGGTTCAGTCCTGGTTCAGTCCTAGTTCAGTCCCGTTTCAGTCCCGTTTCAGTCTCTGGTTCAGTCCCTGATTCAGGTGTGTGTCAACAGATTTGTTTACAGTAAACAACGACATCATTGTATCACATGACCTCTGCTCCCTCCATGTGAACTCTAACCTCACATGCCTGACACCATGATGACAGAGTGACATGTGACCTTTGACCTCCCCTCACAGGATACTGCAGAAGTGAAAACAGTCCATGGAGGTTTGTGTCGTGTGTAAATATGAGCAGCTCTAAGGGGCACTACAAGGGAAACACACCGTCTATGGGTTTCAGACATCACTGCATTCTATACTAGGAATATGAAAAAATATCAAAATATCAATATACTGTATGTCTCTGTATGTCTCTCTCTCTCTCTCTCTCTCTCTCTCACTGCATGTTTGTCTTAAATGTTTTTTAAAGTGGTCCTTGCATTCTTCCCATGAACTCTCTCACACACACATTTCAGAGGAATGCATATTTTGGACTATTTTACTCTGAGCTCTGTGAGAATAAAACCAGGGCATGTTGTTTTTCTTTCAGATTTAATTTAACATTTCATAGTATGTTCCTTCTCCACAGCCCCTCTCCCACAGATGTGTTCTCTGCATGTTGACTTTATTCAATGTCTGCCCTAGGGCTATCATTCAGAAGTTACCGATACGATGCATACACAGGCCACGATACAATATATATCTTGATACATAGGCCAAGATATGATACATATCTCGATACAGTGAGCTTATGATTCAATACAATATATCTGAAATCCATTCGATATGGCTCAATAAAAAATACAGTGAAAATGTCAAATGTGTTGCATAAACGAGTTTCCTTCTGAACAATCAAGAAAACTTTAGCACTGTAACAAAATAATGTTGTAAAATATACCAAAAAATATTCTTGGTGATATATTGATATAGCAGCCCACGATATCGATACTGCATCATCACACTTTTGCACACCCCTAGTCTACTCAGGGCCTCTGTCACTATAAAAGATATATTTAAAGAGATGTTTGAGTTATCTAGCAATCTCTCCTGAGCCCTATTTGAACCCACCTTACGGTTAGCTGTAAAATTATTCTGATTATATCAAGATTATATTAACATTATTCTGTACCAGACTGCGCCCACAGGCCTTCATCATTTCCTCTGAAGAGGGAGGGACTTAATAGTAAGAGCAACTTTAGGTATGTGTTTTGATTGGGTAACAACATTTAAATTCATGGCTTAAAGCTTACAAGAGCCCATTTTGAGTAATATAGGACCTTTAAAGTTAATACAAGTTAATTTTATAGAACATTGTCTCTTTAAATCCACATGTTTCATTCAGTCTTTGATCTTGTCCTGATCGGGTCCAACCATCACGTCACCAGAGCCTCACAAACAGCTGAGAGTCTGGCTCAGATCCAGGACTGAACCCAGATTTAAACCCAATCAGGATCAGGTCTGGAGCTGAATTTAGACCAGACTTCACACCAGAGTCCTGCCAAGTCCGGGTCTAGTCTCCACCAGGTCGGGACTGAGAGCTCCATCAACAACAACATGAACAGCTATAGGAACATTTAGAACTGTATCATATGGACTGTATATGTGTCAGTGCAGGTTTTAATGAGGTCACTAAATAGCTAAAGAACAATTTAACTGACTGCATTTTTAAAATACATTTACTGCTTAAATTTGCAATATTTTAAAATGGAATCCGCATATGGCTTAAAAGTCAATATGCAATCTTTTTTCTTAATTATTATTATTACTATTATTATTACTATTATTATTACTATTACTATTACTATTACTATTACTATTATTATTATTATTATTATTATTATTATTATTATTATTATTATTATTATTACTAGTAGTAGTAGTAGTAGTAGTATTTAGTAGTAGTAGTAATATTTATTTTTTATTATTTTTGAGGGTCTCTGAAGGCAGTGAAAAGTCCTTATAAACACATCGTGGTAAATAATTAGGATGCTCAAAATGCATAAGGTAAATGATGAATAACTTTGGGCCACTGCAAACCATCACATTTTTATGACCATAAATCTGTACAGAGATTTGTTGCTGTATTTTATTTAAAAAGTATCTGATGCACAGGGAGTGCATCTGACTCAGAGGACTCCTGGTGTTAGTTTGACAGAATCTGTTTATTTACTGTTGACAGAAATGGGAGCCCAGATTGGACTGGAGCCCAGACTAAAGCTGATCTTTGAAGGTCTCTGTGACTTCAGGGTCAGACCGGGTATAAACCTGCACCGAGGACTAATGAAGGACTAAATATAAACCTGACAACTCACATACAGGAATCAGGGATTATATTAGGATTAACACAAATCTAAACCAGGACTGGACATTTTAACATAAGACCTGTGTCCAAAACCAGTTTAAAATAGGTATAAACAACAAACAAATGAAACCAGGACTGACTTAGGACTGAACCAAGACAAAACCAGGCCTAAACCCAGAAATTAGGGCTAAACCAGGACTAAACCAGCGTTAAACCAGGGCTAAACCAGGGCTAAATTTGGATTAAACAAGGCCAACCTTGGGTCAAAAACAGGGTGCACACCAGAGTCAAACCAAGACTAAACCAGGATGAAACCACCACTACATCAGGGCTAAACCTGTACAACACAAGGCTAAATTTGAGTCGAAAACAGGGTCTAAACCAGGATTAAATCAAGTCTGAACCTTCCCATTGGTCCTACTGGTCATTATGCCAGAATAGGACAGTGACAGTTTTCCACACCTCTTGTTTACTGCTGTCTGTGCACCCAGAGTGCACGAAGAGCTGGGTGTGCACGAGTCAGTAAGAGTGCACGTGGACTGTGTGAACTTGCGGACACTTGTGGAGTATTTGAAACTTGTGAGAACAGCTGAGTCTGACCTGAATCTGAGAAAGACCAACTGTGAACCAGGACTGAACCCGGACTGAACTAAAAACTAAATCATTACTGAACCAGCACTAACTCAGAACTCAGAACTAAACCAAGACTAAATCAGGTCTAAAACAGGACTGAACCAGGACTAAACCACTCAGCCAGATCTTTGGTTTGATTCTTGGGCCATTTCTTGCCTGTGTGGAGTTAGCATTTTCTCCCTGTGCCTGGGTGAGTTTACAATTTCAGTACATCCCAATCTTCACCAAGATCTGGGGAGGGGCCCAGTGTGTTTCTACAGTCCTATAGATGTACTGAGATGTTTGTGTCTGAAGTGGAGGCTGTTCTTAAAGTCATCTAAGCATCTAAGAGTAAATATTTAAATACATTCTTTCTCTCTGTTTGAGTTCAGTCTCATAGTTTATGTGTCGGCCATGTTGTTTATAGAGTCAGGAAGCACTTTTATGAGAAGTCATTTGGAGAAGAAATCTCAGCCCAGGAACCCCACTGACAACCTCCTCACACACCCAGTGCCAAACACACACACGCACGCACGAACGCGCGCACACACACACACACACACACACACACACACATACATATATATATATATATATACACATATATATACATATACATATATATACATATACACATACATATATACATATATATATACATATATATACACATATACATATATATACATATATATATATATATATATATACATATATATACATATATATACATATATATATATACACATATATATACACATATATATATACATATATATATATATATATATATATATATATGTGTGTATATGTATATGTATGTATGTATGTGTGTGTGTGTGTGTGTGACCACCACCACCACACACACACACACACACACCCTGAGCCCCCCTCATGCACACACACCCATCTGAAGACTGTCCCCTGGTAGCTCCAGCATCTGAGACATGTCAAATATGTAAGACATGAGGAACCGGAGACATATGAAGAGTCTGCCCCAGAAACTACAACAACAACAACAACGCAACTTCCAGATCTGAGCCAGCATCCTGGTCCGGATCTGCCCCCTGCTCTCAGTCCAGATGTATACTTGTCATAATTACACTTAAAGCTCTGATGTGATGAACTTGGTCTCTTATGAATGAATGAATCATCTATGTCTCCTCCAAGCACACAAGTTTCCTCAATTAACCCAAAACATGCACAATATGTTAATTCCTCCAGCTAAGATAGTCCTGATCAAGACTATCTCTAGATCTGGAGAGGAGTCTCACTGCTCCTGACAGGTTTAACCCAGACACACTGAAGGATGGGTCAAATGCAGAGGACACACAGGAACAATTAAGGCTCTATTATAATTAGGACAGACTCTTCCATTCCCCCAGAGCTTCAGACCTGACTCCGAAACCCACACTCTGAGCTTCTTCACCTGTTCCTCTGCTCGTCTGAGGGCTCTGGGCCTGCACTAGGTCAGGGTTATCTTTATCTTTATTTGTTATCTTTCTTTCTCCTCTTGTCCTCTCCTTTTCTTCATCTCTCTTCTTCTCCTCTGTCCTCCACACACAGAGTCTTACCTTCAGAGTTCTGGTCCATGGTCAAGTCCAGAGCAGCTTCTATCTCTCTTTTTTATGTTAAACTTCTTATCTTTCCTTCTATTTAAATCTTTATCTCCTGCTATTACAGACTGTCTTTATCTGTCCTCACTGAAGTCACTCACTCTGCTGCTGACAGTGAACACCGGAGCATAAACCTGTCTCTCTCTCTCTTTCCTACAGTGACTCTGGAGCTGTGGTCTCCTCCTTCTAAAGTCTCTCTCTTCCTCCTTCAGTGTGTTGCCCTCCTCCCCCCTCCGTTTGTTGCCCTCTTTCTCCCTCTCTCCCCCTTCAGTGCATTGCTCATGAGCAGTGCCGCAGCTGCCTAACAGGAGCAGCTCTATTTAAAGATACAAAGGTGGAAACTCTGTGTCACCTCCTCATAAATAACACCTCACCCATCCTCCAGTGAGGTTCGACCCAGAGACACTTTAGGAAGGGTCAAATGCAGGTGGGTCAAATGCAAGTCTAACCCAGACACAGAAGGATGGGTTAAATGCAGAGGATACATTTTCAAGGTATTAAACTTGTGCACAATCTCTGTCCAGAAGATTAAATTTTTTATTATTATAATGTTAAATCCAAAAAGTGAACCTTGTGTGTTTAAAAGCCCTGTTTGCAAATGAGCTTTGGCTATAAATATTGTAGTATGTTAAATGTTTAAAGGACAGATTTAAAATAAAATAAAACCAAACTAATTCAAATTAAAAATTTATTTGGATTTAATTCAACAAAAACAAAATAAAATCATAAGTTTAGCTCCAAATATGAAGTGAGCGTTTAAATCCAATATTGGTTTAATTATAATTCAATTCAACAATTCAAACATTTTAAATGTTATGTTTTGTTTTTGTCTTGGTTGTTATTATTTACTGACTGCTCAGAAACAACACACACTGTAACGGCCTGTAGGGGGCGCTCTTCTGTGTTTGAGTCATACCGTTCTCAAAGCAGGCAGTCGTGGTCATCTGTTTACGGAGCGGAGCATCTCTGCGACTCATTTTCACCTGAAAAACACAGAGAGATCAGAAGTCAAACTCAACCTCTGGAAAACCACTTGGTCACTGTCACAAGGGAGTCAAACTCTTACTAGGGGTGTGCAAAAATATCAAAATATCAATACAGCATATAATTTAATGTGATCATACAGTATGGATATCGGGCGCTGTTGTATCAATATGTCGCCAAGAGTATTTTGGTATATTTTGCTAAATGATTTTGTTACAGCGCTACAGTTTTGTTGTTTGTAATGAGGAAGGAAACTTTTTTATGCAACACATTTGACATTTTCACCATTTTGATGACTAAAATGGGTGTGTTTCATATAAACTTTACACAAGAGATCATTTAATAAAGACTTTTAATATCACAGCCATGATTTAGTCTTTATTTCTATTGAACTGTATTGAATTGATTTGAAATGTATTGTATCGAATCGAAAGTGCACTGTATCAAGGTATATATCGCATTGTATTCTGTTTATTGAGATATGTATCATATCAGCAACTTCTTAATGATACCTAGCCCTACTCCTTACTGAGAGGAGACAGAACTCTACCACAGTATCACAGAGAGGTCACGCACACTCCACTCAGAGACATCAGCAGTCTAACCCACAACCTTGTTACTAAGAGGAGTCCATATAAGGGCACAAAGAGAGGACAGGAAGCACTTGAACCACAAAAGACCAAAAAAAGGAACTGTCTGTGGATAGATTCAGAAAAAAGAGAAGGAGATATAGATTAAATTGGAGATGGAGAGAGAGAGGGGAGAGAAAAAAAAGAGAGCAGGAGGAGGAAAAAGGGGGGGTACGAGGGGAATGAGAAAAAGAGAGAGGTATGGGTGAAGAGCGGGGGTAACGGGGGAGAGCAGGAGAGGAATATTCGCCCATGTCTGACAGGTCTCAACAAAGTCTGAGTCTAACAGAGCAGTACCAGGCAGGTACACATAGTTTTGTGGCTCAATACCAAAAGGATACATACATACATACATACATACATACATACATACATACATGTATGTATGTATGTATGTATGTATGTATATATATATGTGTATGTGTGTGTATATGTGTATATATAATATATGTGTGTATGTATATATATATATATATATATATATATATATATATGTGTGTGTGTGTGTGTGTATATATATATATATATATATATATATATATATATATATATGTATATATATATATATATATATATATATATATATATATATATATATATATATATATATATATATATATATATATCTCCATTCATAGATCCATAATATGCAGTCTATGTTTCTGATATATTTTTTCTTGTTCATATGAGTATAGTTTCAATATTAGTTATGGATTTGACATAAACAAACAATTTTCACAGTGACCAGAGGAACCAGTCAGACCAGGTCTAATCTTCAGACCTGAGACGCAACTCCTTCTATAAAAGACACAGACATTTAAGCATTACGTTTTAGGGCGTACTTTTTTTACGAGCATAGTCAACGCTAGTCTGCACTGGTCTTTTTAAGCTTGTATATCTTGTATTAATTTAATGAGAGGTGTTTTAATTGCTAAAATGATGCATGTTTCTTACTATGAATAGACAGTCAGACACATAGACTTCAGACAACTAAAAACATGACATTTAATTTTGTGAAACTATTTTTATTCAGTTTTGACCAAAAATAATAGCATGTTACTAAAAGGTCTAATATTACGCAAAATTAACTCTTGTGGGCTTTAAGGCATGTTATAATGTTGTTACCTCCTCAAAAACATACCCGGAATTGAGTTTTGTTTCATTCACACATGGCTGAGTAATCCCTTATTAGTTTGTCTACATTTTCAAAGCTAAAAATGATCTGTTCCACCTTGTGATGTCATGGAGTAGTAGTTTTCAAGGTAACAACTCCCTATACCTTTAGTTCAGTAAAGACTGACAATTTCAGGGCTGAAATTATCCAAATGGTTCTAGTGAAAGTGTAAGCAGTTTAAAAACACAGTCGAGCACTTGCTGTATTACCACATGACATCCGACAAAGTGGAACAGAGTGTTTTTTGTCTGAGAGAAGAACTCAGTCTGAATATGGAAGGTTTGTGAATTAAGCATGTGTGAAGGAAACAAAACAGGTACTCCAGGTATGTTTGTGATGACAAAACAACATTATAACATAGATCAGAAAATAGCGTCATATGGGCACTTTAAAGGAATGAGACTAAAACTACATTAAAATTCATTGTCACGATTAGGATACATTTCTGTTTGATCCTTTCATAATACTTGTGTAATGGTCTTGTTCTTGAGTGTTCAGAGTTACATAATTTCAGTCAAACACAGACACGCCCTCCTTCTGTGCCTGCACACACCCTTAAATGTACAATGTTAAACTGTTCACAATAACACAGTGTATGTTATTGCTCCGGTATTTCCCTGAGCATCCAGTCCCTTTTACAACATCTTTGTAAAGTTTAGGCAAAGCATGTGTTTCTGGCTGGACAGCAAGTATACTATCCAAATGAAACAGTCAAAGAGTCTGTGATAAGGTAGGTAGGTGTTTAAAAAAAAAAAAAGCATATTATATATATATATATATATATATATATATATATATATATACACACACATTGAAATAGAAATGCAAATCATAAAAACATGAGAAAAGTACATTTGGAAAGAGTTTTACTTCTAAATTCCTAGTTCCTATTTAGGACTTGGTATGGACACTGTGGACTCTTATCTGTTATCTGGACCCTCTTTAGACCTGGGTCTAATAATAGAATCAATGGACTAAATCAGGTTTAAACTGGGTCTGAACCAGAACTAAACCAGGACTAAACCAGGACTAAAAGATCTACCTGCACCAACCAAGGATTGACCCATGAAAAGGACAGGACACCACTAAGAACTAAACCAGGTCAAAGTTTACCTGCAGCATCATGCAAAGTTTGAGTAACAAAGTTTAAAAAGTCGCTCACCGTTTGAAGGTAAGGCTAAACTCCAGAAACAGGACAGAACTGGAACTTAAACAGGACTAAAACAGGACTAAACCAGGTCTAAACCAGGGCTTAGCTGATGTAGAGTCTGCAGAGTTTGAGGAAGTGCGGGACAGTTAGGACACGAGCGGCCCCCCGCCCCTCATTTGCATATCTAACGTAAACTGAAAGTGACGTCATGAGAGTTATCAGATCAAAATAATGACACGTGCCCTGAAAGAAAAAAAAAAAAAAAAAAAAAAATCTGATTAGATTTTTTTTTTTTTTTTTTTTACTTTATTCCCAGGGCGCATCCTATTTATCCTTTATCCAGAGTGATGTCATCTCTTCTCTACCCAGGTCCTCTGCTGCGTCCTTCTTGCTCAGTGGCACCGCTCCCCTCACGTACACCTGTCATCAAACTACAGACCCCGCCCCCAATTTGCATAAACATCCGATTAAACTAAAACAAGAGTGTCGCGGTGTTTCAGAACATCACACCATTCTACAGGTCAGTCATACTTAAGATACTTAATGGGGACAGGTAAAATAATCGTAGTAGTAGCAGTAGTATTAGTAGTTGTAGAAGTAGTAGTAGGGGTAGCAGGGTGACCAGGCGTCCCTATTTACCTGAGACGGTCCAAGTTTTGAGCCCTCTATCCCCTGTCCAATCAGATTTATACAAAACCAGTGATGTGTCCCAGAAATGTCCCATGTGCCCCTTTTTTGACCAATTTGATCTAAACCAGGACTAAACTAAAATTAAAGCCGCGCGCGGCGATGGTGGCCCTCGCCCCGGCGCGGCGAGGGCCAATAATAATAAACAAACAAACGTAAGAAACCGACGAAAAACAATACCCCTCGCCCCTAACAAAGTTAGGGCGAGGGCCAGTCATGGAAAATCTTTGTTAAACCACTTCTTGTGCAAAGTTCATATGAAACACAAACATTTTAATCCTCAAAAAAAAAGTCAAACGAGTTTCCTTCCACTAAACAAACAACGAAACTGTAGCTGTAACAAAATCATTTAGTAAAATGAACCAAAAATACTCTTGGTGATATATCGATAGAGCAGCCCACAATATCGATACTGTGTCATCACATTAAACGATACGATATATCGATATTTCAATATTTTTGCACACCCCTCTACTCTTTATCACACGAAGACCACAGTTCTTTAGTTTAAGGTCATGGTTTAAGGTCAAGGGTATATTTCCTCTGTTATTTCTGGCCATTTTTGTTTTATAATTGAGTTGTTTTGTAAGTGTTGCTGTACTTACTGTTACGCAGATAAAAAAGTGCGACCTACTCTGTGAAATCTACTCTGTAAAGTCTCCTCTGTGAAGTCTACTGTTTGAAATCTTTGTACGATTTGCTCTGTGTCAAGCTCAGCTAAATGTGCCTTTTCCGTTAAGCGATATGTGATTTTTGATTTGTGATTTGTGATTTGCCTACTCTTATAATCTCCCCGAGGCCAAACAAAGCTTTGAGTTAAAGCCCACAAAGCTTTGAAGTTTAGCTTTGAGTTCCGGAGTTGCCATGGTAACAAGGCTTTATGGAACTTTACATGTATGATGTCATCGGCGCCGTGAACCTGTTTCAGAGGAGTCATTGCGCGCCCCTACTGGCCAAACGTGGAAAATGCAGCATGTTCGTAATAGACTTTTTTGCTTGTAATCATGAGAATTTTATTCCCGAATTTGGTACAAATCCAATAATGTAGATGTTTCATGTCTATGCTAGGGGGCGCTATAGAGTTCACTTTTATTATATTTCATATTTCATTACATTCAGGCCTGGATCACACAGTTGTGATTTCGAATTTGAGTTCTCTAGGACAATGCCTGTGGCCATGACAGGTCACCGAAAAAACAGGAAATGAAGGCGTTTTTCGCCGGCGTGCTACGGGCGAACTGTAAGGAGTATCCCAAAAAAATTTGGCAACTTCTGTGAGTTTATGTCTGTAGATGTGACATGTCAAATTTGAGCTCATTTGGACCAAACCCCGGGGACTTGAATCTTTTTGTAGACCCCCAAGTCAAAACGGCGGCGAATGTTTGATCCAATATGGCCGACTTCCTGTTCGTCATAGGGGTGCAGAATGATTGACTTTTTTTGCTTGTAATCATGCGTAGAATTTAATCCCCAAATTTGGTGCTAATCTGATAATGTTGACATTTCATGTCAATGGTAGGGGGCGCTATAGTGTTCACTTTTAATATGTTTTATACTGTTTTATATTCAGGCTGAGATCACACATTAGTGATTCAAATTTCAGCACGATCCGATTAAACATGGGCATGTCATCATTTTTTAACTATTTTTGGGGGGAGTCTTTGCATCCCTGCTGGCCAGTGGTGGAAAATGCATCATGTCCGTAATAGACTTTTTTGCTTGTAATCATGTCTAGAATTTAATCCTTGAATTTGGTACTAATCCGATAATGTTGATGTTTGTCAATGCTAGGGGGCGCTATAGAGTTAATTTTTCATCTGTTTTATAGTGTATTATATTCAGGCCATGATTAGGCATTAGTGATTCAAATTTCAGCACAATCGGACTAAGCCTGTGGGTGTAGTAATTTTTTAACTATTTTTTGGGGGAGTCTGCGCCCCTGCTGGCCAATAGTGGAAAATGCATCATGTCCGTAATAGACTTTTTTGCTTGTAATCATACATAGAATTTATGTCCCGAATTTGGTACAAATCCGATAATGTTGACGTTTCACGTCTATGCTAGGGGGCGCTACAGAGTTCACTTTTATTAAATTTCATATTTCATCACATTCAGGCCTGGATCACACAATTGTGATTTGAATTTGAGTTCTCTAGGACAATGCCTGTGGCCGTGACAGGTCACCGAAAAAACAGGAAATGAAGGCGTTATTCGCCGGCGTGCTACGGGCGAACCGTAAGGAGTATCCCAAAAAAATTTGGCAACTTCTGTGAGTTCATGTCTGTAGTTGTGACATGTCAAATTTGAGCTCATTTGGACTAAACCTTGGGGACTTGAATCTTTTTGTAGACCCCCAAGTCAAAACGGCGGCGAATGTTTGATCCAATATGGCCAACTTCCTGTTCGTCATAGGGTCATGCTCCAATTCATCTTTTGGCTTGTCTCATTGTTCTCTATCACTGTCCCGAATTTCATTTCCCTGCAACAAACTTTGCCTGTCCCCACTCCCATAGGGGTCCAATTCTAGGCGGCGCTGTTGAGTCGGGTCACTCGGGTCATTGTTGCGATGCCCATTTTATCGAATTTTTCGCTGGGCTGATCGATCTGGACCCCGGTTTGGGGACTTTTCGTCCATGTTCAGGGGGTCAAAAATGCGATCGTTTGGTCGGAAAAGGGAATTTAAAAAAAAAGAAACCGACGAAGAACAATACCCTAATTGGCCCTCGCCACTAACAAAGTTAGGGGCGAGGGCCAATTAGCAGTAGTAGCAGTAGCAGTTGTAATAGTTATGGTACTAATAGTAGCAGAAGCAGCTGTAGCATTATTATTAACAGTTAACATCAATATCAGTATATTTTATTACAAACCAAAATGATTAAAACAGTACAAAAATACATTTTTATTAATATATATGGTTTTATACATATTCAACAAATTCTCCAAAAATATGAAATTGTTTTCATGTTCCATATTTGAGCAACAGGGGGAAGCACAGCACAGGTCAGTTCCAATTACACCAGGATCAGTGTAAATCATATTTCAAATAAAATATAACATAAAATAGAAATATGTTTGAATAAATAGTCCATGAAATAAAATGATTGTTCATGTTCACAGATCCCGGAAGACAGGAGGGAAGTGTGTTGCACAGGGACACAACAACAGGGTTAAAAGAGAGGATCAAACTGACAACTTTAACTAGACTTTCACAGAACTCCTTCTTCTCTTCTCTCTCTTTTGTCACTCCTCTCCTCCTCCCGTATTTCCCTATCCTTTCTCCCATTACTCCTCTCTCCCTCTCTTCCTCCTCTCTTTTTTTCTCTCCTTCTTCCCCTGAGGAGGTCTTTGGTCTCTCTGGTCCTCCTCATACTCTCATACTCCTCTCCTCCTCTCTCTCTTACACTCCTCTCCTCCATCAGCCGTATTTTTCCATTTTCCCTTCTGGAGGTGTCTGGTCCTTCAGTCGTTCCTGGTGGAGGAGGTAGAGAGCGTAGTGGAGATGGTGCTGAGAGCAGGTGGAGAGGAGACAGCCCGATGACGCCCTCTGTTTGCTGAGAGAGGGAAAACCAGTAAGGAACCAGGACAACCCTAGTAAGATGCCCTCCTCTGTCTGCATAGTAGTAGAAGTAGTAGGAATATTTGTAGTATTTGTAGTACTTACTTGACAGTCACAGTTTTCGGGCTGTCCTCTGGTTTGTCTCTCTTTACTCGACTTTGGAGCCTGAACCCAAGCAATTCAAATCAAAATTATTGTAAAAATCAGAACATAAATTACATTTTATTATAGCTGAATAAAAATATTTACTGCATGTGTATCTCAGTTTGTCCCATGTGGTGTTTATGTGTGAGTGGATTCAGGAGAACAGAGGAGAGCAAAGAGAAGAGGAGCACGAGTCTGAGCCACAAATACATCTTTATCTGTGGAAAATACAGATTTCACATGAACACAATTTATCTCTGAAAAAACATATATGCATTGTGTTTACAAACCAAGGGAGACAGTATTCACCCATTTCAATAAAATGAAATATTATAACTTCAATTATAACAAAAATGAGAAAAACTCTTGGCAATGCTCAAAGTGACTGAGTGGAAAAGTCTGCAACAGATAAACAGCTAAAAATGTATAATAATACTTTTTTTTAATTTTTTTAGATTTTATTTTTATATATTTTTATATATATATATATATATATATATATATATATATATATATATATATATATATATATATATATATATATATATATATATATATATATATAGATAGATATAGATATAGATATAGATATAGATAGATAGATAGATAGATAGATAGATAGATAGACAGATAGATAAAAAGATAAACAAATTAATAAATAAATAACAAAAATATATGTTATATATATGTATATATATTTTTGGTGATGCACACATACACAACAAAAGTTATTCAGCAATGGACACATCTCTTTTTGTGCTTTAAAGATATTCACAGTTTTATACCATTATTAAAATCTGAACAAATTTATTATTATTTTTTTTTAAAAGAAAGACTTTTTTTAAATTATATATTTTCTTGGATAAATATATAACAAAAGACACATTATAAATCCATCTTACCTTTGACATGAGCTTTCCAGTTGAGTTCTGAAGGTCCAGGAGAAGAGGAGCCAGTTCAGATCTACAGATGGTCTCAGGGCCTTTTATATGAACCAGACCAGAGACCAGAGACCCAAAACCAGCCCCCAGCGGAGTGACACCCCCAAACCCCACTCCCCACTCCTACTCACCCCACCCTCCACCCATCTCCAACACACACACGTTGCGTTTCCATGCTTCTTGGGGACATTTCATTGACTTCGATTTATTTGACTGATCCTAACTTTATCCAGAGTGATGACTGTCTTGACCCTAATCTACATCTTAACCTTAAAGCAGACCAATTCTAAAAAATTTACTTTTCAGAGCTTTTAACTGTGTTATAGTTGTTTATCCTTCTCGTTGACCCTCTGAGGTTGTATCTGGAGTGATTCATGCATGCTTGAGCAATCTTTTCTCCTGTATTCAAGACATAATTGTTTTGAACTACCAGTTATCACCACCCACTGCTCTGTGCAAACTTCATTTTCCAGATTTATTTTCTTAATTGGTGACATGTGATTTTACACAAAAAAAGCTACTGAAATTAAATAATTTATTTCATCATGGTGTTTTTTATGCACAACACAGTGGCTGAACCCAAAACATGCACAATAGGTCAAAGACTCTAGCTAAGGTAGTCCTGACCAAGACCAACTCAAGATCTGGAGATGGTTCCCTGAGCTCTGTGCGTTAGTGCACCTGACAGGTTGAAGAATGGGTCAAATGCAGTGAAAAAATTTTCCTCACAAGTACATCTTGATTCCTTAACCAATCAAAAACCCAATCAATGAACTAAACTCTCCACAGACCTAATTCATTATTTCCTTCCTTCAGTGTCTCTGGGTTAAACCTGAGAGGAGCACTGGGGCTTATCTCCAGAGTTTGAGCTTGTCTTGTTCAGAACTACCTTAGCTGGAGGATTTGACCTCTGTGCATATTTTGAGTTGATGGAGGAAATCGGACCCTGAGGAAACCCACCCAGACTCAGGGAGAACATGGAAACTCCAACCAGAAAGAGCTGAGCAGAACCTAGGCCTTCGGCTGTAGATCCAGATGGAGGAAGATGAGTCGGAGATCTATAAATAAACTCATAAACTCGCCCCTGTTGCTCAAAGGGGGTGAGAAGGGGATAAGAAAAGGATGGAGGAGAGAGGGAAGAGAGGGAGAGAAGAGGGAGAAGAGGGAGAAGAGGAGGAGGAGAGAGGGAGAGGGGCTGTGTGTCGTGAATTGAACAGATGTTGGATTTTTGTGAATTCCAGGAATGTAGTTTCATCATCAGAATCAGAACCAGACCAGGTTTAGATCGGGCCCAAAGCGGGTCTATAAATAACCTTGGACTAAAAATACCCCCTCTCACTCCCCTCTTTTGTTATGTGGCACGTGGAGCAGAGTCAGTATTTTTCCTCCCTCTCTCTCCATCCTCTTTTACTCTCTCTTTTCTTCCTCTCTCTCTCATCCCCCTCTCTCTTCTTCCTCCTCTCGCCTCCTTCCCCTGCCTTTAAGTCCTCCATTCCTTTCTCTTTTCCTCTCTTTCGTTATGATTCGTGTGGAGCAGAAGTACTGGTGGGACACAAACTCCTCACAGATGTTCCATAAATCTCGTCACCTCCAGAAAATGAAGAAAATGTTTGGACCTTAGTGAAACAAACAAGAGCAGAGGTCAGAGGCCACTTTGCTAGGTACACAGCTTAGATAAGAGGGGGCGGGGCCAGGGTCTGCAGGTGGAGGAGCAGCAGCTCTACTTCAAGCTCCATCTGACTCTTTGCTACTTCATCATAGAATTCAAGACCAGAACCGATTGACACCCTTTTTAACTGCATTTTAGATATTAAGTCCTAGATGGCAGCAAACTTCCTCCAGCTCAACCAGGGCAAAACTGAGGTTTTAATTATTGGTCCTGAAGCTCAGAGAGAGAGGCTCAAAGCTAAGCTCCAAACCTACTCATTGAACCCCTGTGAGAGGGTGAAAAGTTTAGGAGTTATTCTTGATACTGAGCTTAGCTTTGAGCCACACATCAGGTCCATCACTAAATCTGGTTTTTATCATCTAAAAAATATTGCCAGAGTCAGACCATTTCTCTCTCAAGCCAGTGCAGAGACTTTAATACATGCTTTTAGCACAAACCGTGTTGATTATTGTAATGCTCTCCTTTCTGGTCTTCCAAAGGAATCTACAGCTCCACTACAGCTCCTCCAAAACTCTGCAGCACGACTGCTGACGAGGACCAGGAAGAGAGAGCACATCACCCCAGTACTGAAGTCTCTGCACTGGCGTCTTGTGAGCTTCAGCATAGATTTTAAAGTTCTTTTATTGGTTTATAAAGCTCTTAATGGTCTTAGTCCTATTTATTTATCTGATCTGCTTTTATCATATGAGCCTCTCGGACTCTCAGGTCCTCAGGTAGTCTTCTTTTAACTGTCCCAAGAGTCCAAACTAAAACCCACGGTGAGGCGTCATTTAGCTTTTATGGTTTGTGGAACAGTCTACCTGAGGATCTGAGGTCCCCTGCTAGTGTTCATATTTTTTAAAGTAAACTTAAAACATATCTTTTTAATTTAGCTTTTAACTGAAACTTTTACCTGTTTTAACTTAAATTATCATTATTATTGTTATTATGGTTGTTTTAAATTAAATTATCATTACTATTTTACTTAGACTCCATCTGATTTTAGCTATACATTTTCATTTTTACTATAACTTTTAAGAGCTTTATGTTTATTAGTTTTTAGTTTTTATATTTCTGTTTAAATCTTTGTATATATGGGGGGGGGGGGCGTTAATTAACGTATTGAAATTTTTCAGTTGCATGTGAAGCACTTTGTGCTACATTTCAAATGTATGAAAAGTGCTATACAAATAAAGTTTGATTGATTGATTGATTGATTGAACTTTAGTTCTTGTCCCTCAGAACAAGGACTAAACCAACGCTAGACCAAGACTGAACCAGGAACAAATTAAGACTCTACCAGGGCTAAACCAGGACTGAACCAGGACTAAACCAGGACTAAATCAGCACAACAGCAGGAGTAAATCAGAACTAAAGCAAGACTGAACCAGGACAATAGTGGTACAAAACTGGGACTAAGATGGGACTAAACCAGGACTAAATCAAGCCTGAACCGAGACTAAACAGAACTAAACCAGGATTAAACTAGGACTGAACCAGGACTAGAGCAGGACTTGAATCTTTCTTGTTTTGGACTGCATTTGTTGCATTATACTCTTCACTATAAAGCACCAGAGAAAAACAGACTCTCCCCTGTCATCACATTTACTGCTTGATAAGCAGTAAATGTGATGACTGTACTTTACAAACTTTATCTGTTCTCACATTTGAACTCCGGCATCCCAGAAATGTTCTTTTTACACTGAATCATAAACATGGCATAAATCTGGAACTGTAAAATGACTTCTTGTGAAAATGTCTGAAGAATGTGTTTCTTGTTAACAGCATTCCTCTGAGCGCATCACCGGAAAGTCAAATCCACAAATATTTTTTTCCCCTCATAATTTCTATCGGTGACAAGGTCTATTCTCCCACTGTATTTCTGCAACCACACCACAACATCTAGGAGGGCATCTGACACACAACATCTGCAGATTAACTAGAGACATTTGACCTGCTCCCATCTCAGTCCAACACTACAGAGATACAGGAGGATGGAAAGGCATCTGACACAAAGGGATAGAGGAGGATGGGAGGGCATTTGGTACAAAGGGAAGGCATATGACACACATGGATACAGGAGGACGGGAGGGCATCTGATGCACATGCTGAGATGTCGTCACCGTGGAATAATCTTAAATTCTCCACATTCTTCTCACATGTGCAGATTTGCTCCAGATGTTTGCTCCATGTCATGTTCAGCTATTCGGTTCATTATTATTACTCAAATCATGAAGTCCACAGTTCTTTAGGGAATTTCCTGTCCCATGTGTGTCAGATGCCCTCCCTGTGTGACTGGTTTAGTCCTGTTTCAATCCTGGTTCAGTCCTGGTTCAATCCTGGTATAATCCTGGTATAATCCTGGTTTAATAGTAGTTTAGTGCTGGTTTAGTCCTTCCCTGGGGTAGTCATGTTTTAGTCCTGTTCTATTTCAATCCTAGTTTAATCCTGGTTTAGTCCTGTTTTAATCCTAATTTAACCCTGGTTTAGTCCTGCTCTGGGGTAGTTCTGTTTTAGTCCTGGTTTAGTCCAAGTTCAGTCCTGGTTTAATCCTAATTTATATTATTAGGTAATTTTTTCATTCCAAGTTTGTTTTCATACCTGACAGTTTCGACTGCTCACTAGCGGTCTTCTTCTGAGTGGTCACGTGATGTTGCTGTTACATGTCTGATCATCTGATTTAAACAAGGTTTTGGTGCCATTTTCCTACAGGTGGAGGCAGGATGACAGCACCATCTGCAGTCTAACTTCCTCAGGACAGTATCCCGTGTGTGAGAGTAAAAAAGCCCCCTTGTCCCAGTTTATGGAAATACTGTAACGTGCTAACAAGACTATATGAACCGGGACTATAAACTGGGATGCCCTGCCTCCACCTGTAGGAAGACTGCGCCAAACTCTAAAACCTGTATAAACCGGCTAACCAGAAATGTCACAGCAACATCACGTGACCACTCTGAGAAAGACCTCTAGTGGGCATTCGAAACTGTCAGGTATGAAAACAAACTCTTGGCCTGAAAAAATAATCTAAGTAACATAAATTATCAAAAGACCAAATGAACCTCATTGGACTAATCCTAGTTTAGTCCTGGTTTAGTCCTGCTCCAGGGTAGTTCTGTTTTAGTTGTAAGAGTACTGACCTCTGACCTATGGAAGATGTGAAATCATGGCTGTTGCCATGATATCTTAGGGAATAGACTTGCACAAAGTTTGGACAACAGCCTCTGACGGGGGTTAACTTTGATGACACTATACCCCTCCCCCACTTGCTTGAACCTTCCAATCTCGGACCTCACACCCAAGCAAGATTTACCGACCTCATGCACTCCCTGCATGAGGTAATGCACAAAGACCCCTAAAGGATTAAAGATCTTTTTACAAACTAACCTTTCTACAAAGCTTCACCTACTGATAATTAAATTGACCGAAGTTTGTTCACTGACTATAATCGACAAATTAAAGACACTATGGGATTTCTGATGGAACAATTTCTGAATCTCAAGCCAATAGACTTTCTCCAGAGAAAGGAATGAAATTCAATTCATTCAATGAACTATGGCCAGTGTGTTTCAATACTGATTTTGTAAATGTCATGTGAAAACTTTCTTTGTGTAAAACTGTTAATGTACATAGTGTGTAATATGTGAGCTACGTCATAAAACCCCCACTCAACTAACTCACATTCCACACGCAGACCCACCATTGGTCAGTTTTTCCCGCTTATTTTAAGACTTAAGACAAGGAAAACAGACCTCAACCCAGAGTTGGCCGGTTTCGCAGATCGCCTAGTTCTGACCAGTTGGTTCAGATCTCTGTTCAGCAGAAGATCGCTGAAGCAGTTCAGCTCAGAATGGTCAAGATGTAGTAGAGCCGAACAAAAGGGACAACGCCCAAGTTCTCCCTCTGTTCAAGCTGTGCCCGTCGCTTGATGTGTTTTTTCATTCGAATACCTGTAGCTGATCTGATTTGGAAGCGAAGCTTTCATATTTTCCAAATTTAAACATTCGCATTTTTGCAGACATAGTCTTTTTGATTGATTAGCCCTAATCTGTGACCCGCGCTGTTAGACCTCACAGACACAGAAACGTGTCCTCCAATCCTCTGGAACAGAGGAGAGCGTCCCTCAGCCTGACGCCGACTGAGCCTGGAATATTGATCAGGTCACTTGGCCTTCGTCCGTTTCTTTGCGTTTGATTCTTCAGAACCAACGTCCTGAGAAACTCAAACCTTCATTGGACCCAACAGGACCACATCGTGACTGGACATCTCCACACTACCAGGGTTGTATGCACACTGTTACAGAATGGCTTGTTGTATCAATCTAGACTCAGCACAGAACTTTATATAACTCTTAAAGTTGTGTCTAATCTCACATTTCTAGACACCAGTTTAGAGCGACCTGCACTTATTTTTATAGTTGGTATTTAACTGCTGTCTGTTTAACTTGGTCAATAAATATCCATAAATCACAGTTTGCTTTGGTGAATAGTGACGTTATTTCCAGTGATGTCATTCAAAATATACAGGTCACTGATATGGTCAAGAATTTACAAACCTTCAGATCAATTGTTTAATTAATTATTAATTAATTAACATAGGTAACTGATTAAATTGGATTGGTAATATTTCTCAACATTTGTTGAGCAGTGCCCCAAATTTACTTCTAGTCAGAGCCAAACACTCACAAAGGCCACGTGAGTACTGCTTTAATTTAGAACTCCTAAATTCCAATCTGTAACATCAATTACCCCCCTTACATCACAGTATCACGCTGTGAGCCCATGTAGATTTCTCCTACATATTTTGGTGCCAGCGTGGGGCCAGACGTAGTCACACTACATAGTCCTTGTTTAGACCTGGATTAGTTCTGATTTTATATCCCCGGTTTAGTCCTAGTTCAGTCTTGGTTTAGTCCTGCTTTAGAACTGGTTTAGTCCCTAATTTACTTCTGATTCATTCTAATTCAGGTCTGGTTTAGTCCTGTTTTTAGACCTGGTTTAGTGATGATTCAGTCCTGGTTTAGACCTACTATCCTTGTGTGTCAGATGTCCACCCTGTTTCTCCATGCAGTCTTGTAAAAGTGCAAAATATGCTAACTCTGCACTTTAGACCTGTACAAACATGTTCTGAAATGCATGGGATTCTGGGATTATTTTAAAGTTCAGATTTCAGACTCTCTCAGATGTGAATGCTAATGGACGTGAACTTTGAACAAAATTAGTATTTTAAAAACGTATTATCACAATTAAACTTACTTTTGAGCTTGAGTTTGACCTGTTTTAAACTTGTCCAAAAACAGTTCATTTAAGTTATTGCACTGTGTTACCTTTATAGTGATGGGTCTGTCACCTGCTTGTCTTCATTGGAGATGTTGTCAAGAATGTTCCACAGTATTGCATTAAACATATCTATCTCCGTGAAAATCACCAGGCCACGTTACAGGTCAGATTTGTGGAGAGGCAAGCCCACTCAAAGTAAGAATGCATACAGAGAAAAATTCAGGCAAAGCAGCAGGATCTCCGTGGCGACTATAAGGTGACGCACAGCGCACTCCTGTGGTGTTATGAAGTTACTGCAGCACATTTAGTCCCATTCCACATATTATATTTAGGGCTGAGCATTTCTCATTAAGGCCAGGTTTAACAATTTGTGAATCTTTATTGTTTGTTATCTTTTTGTTTTGTTTTTGTATTTTTTTTTTACTTTTATGGGGTGTTAACTGCTCACACATATCATTTTTAAATTACTTTCTATTGTTTTGAAAAAGCTATAATCACTGAAAACTAAGTCTCTCCCTCTTCAGAATGCTTTCACAACACAATTAGCGTGCATTCTGCTTCTGAAACTACTGCACATCGTATCAGGTTTGTCAAGTTACTGTGTACAGTTTTGTATCTTGTTTTAGTATATTTATGGAGAATTGCCCTGTGGGAGCATGGCTGACGTAGGCTTGTGAGCGGAGCATTGCACAAAATCTTACAGCAAGAAGGAGGATTCGAATAAAGCCCAGGAGAGGTCGCTAGATTAGGCTACTCAAACAGGCAAGGATGACTTCTATAACCTCTTCAGGCATGCTTTTGATGATGGTATAACATGATAGAAAGCTAAAAAAAAAATTTCAAAAAGTACTTTTTAACAATTGCTGTTTAAGACAAATAGTCAATTCTAGTCAAATTCCGTCAGTCTTCCATCTGCTCCAAATCACATGCTTTAACAACAGAAGATTAGATATAGATTATAAAAAAAAAAAAAAAAAAGATGATCAGTGACCATTAGAAACCACTGGATATTGATTCTATTGCTACTTTGCACAATGGGGGTGTACAGTCTGGAACTCAAGAAATTTTTTTTTTTAATTTAAACAGCACTTTTAAACACAAATCAGCTCACCTGTATATCAGTTCTTTCTAGTCAGATTGAGTTAAAACAAAGTTCATATTAAAGTCTAACTTGAATAACAATGCTTCTGACAGAACAGCGCCTCGAGTTAGCATCACCGAGGGTGTGATGTTGATGACATTATATGCAAAGTATTAATTAAATGTTAACATGCATGTGACAGGTTAGAATATGCCTTTCATTAAAACATGTTTATTATTGTTAATAAGATTAATATTTTACTTTCTGGTTGGACATGGGGAGCTGCTGTGACATATGTAGAGGTAATTCCGTTTTGCCTAAATTACACAATAGTTGTGATTAGACTAATACAAATAAACACCTTTATTTTGTTATGGAAGTTTAATCTGCCTTGTGAAAAACTTTACCTGGCAAATCTAGACTGATGTGTATGCATTTTTTATACAGAGAGACATCAGTTTGGTCCCCACTTCCTATGTTGCGTCTCAAATCAGAATATGATTGTCCAATCGTATTTGTTTATTTCAGTGGCACATATGAAACAAAGGAGCTCATTACTCATTATTCTAAATGTTAGATCTTTGGCCAATAAATCTTTTATAATTAATGACATGATTGTTGATCATCCTCTAGATTGTATGTTTTTAACAGAGACATGGACAGGCACAGATGGAGCTGTAACTTTAAACGAAACCACACCTCCTAACTATAGTTACACATATTCCTCTTGCCTCAATAAAAGAGGTGGTGGCACAGCTGCAATCTTCTCTGCCAAATATAATTTAAAAAATATTCACTTTAATCAGTATCCTTCATTTGAGCATCACTCCCTGGCCTTAACCAATCCCTCCATTCTCTTTATATGTATTTACCGCCCACCTAAACATTCCTCTTCTTTTTTGGCAGACTTCTCAGACCTCCTGTCCATTGCTCATTCAAATTATGATAGAATTATAATTGTAGGTGATTTTCATTTACACATTGATGTCAAATCAGACTCACTAGCAACAGAGTTTTTAAAAAAATTTAAACTGTATGAATTTTAAGCAAAATGTTTCACATCCCACCCACAACAGAGGCCATATATTAGATTTAGTAATTTCATATGGAATATCAGTAGACATTGCCTCTGTTGTGGACGTGGGCTTTTCAGACCATGCCTGTATATTTTTTACAATTTTTATTAACTAGTGAGCAACCCCCCATATCTGAATGCACGGTCAGAAAATGCTGTATTACTGCTGAAGTTATGACAAACTTTACAGAAATATTGAATGACACTCCAACTCCTATTTTATCCTCGTGCGATCTTACTGTTGAATATTTTAATAGTAAGCTAAAATCTGCGCTTGATGCTGTAGCACCGCTAAAAGTCAAAACTGTGAAGACAAAAAAGTCCCCTTGGAAAAATGAAAAAACAAGACAACTAAAGCAAAATTGTAGGAAAGCTGAAAGAAAATGGCGCAAGAATAAAATTACTATAAATTATGAAATTTACCATGAGCAGATGAGAAAATACAACAATGCCGTGAAATGTGAAAGACAAGCATATCTCTCTCAGCTCATACGTAACAACATTAATAATCCCAGGTTTCTGTTTTCCACAGTTAGCTCTGTTATTGACCCTGTTCATACTAGGAATGAGCCATCAAACATCCCAAACTGTGAGGACTTTTTGACCTACTTCAGCAATAAAATACAGTCAATTAGAGCTGACCTGCAACAGATCCAACCAGGCAATGCCTGTAATACAAGTCCTTTGGTTTTATCAAATACACTTGAGAGTTTTGCCCTGGTTGATGCTACAACTCTTAACAAAATAATTTTTCAATTGAAACCAACCACTTATTTTTTAGATGCTATTCTTACATCACTTTTTAAATCAGTTTTTAATTTTTTTGCCCAAGAACTTCTTAGTATTGTAAATCTCTCACTGCAGACAGGGGTTTTTCCTACAGCACTTAAAACTGCCATGGTCAAACCTCTGCTCAAAAAGGATAACTTGGACTCCTCCCGATTCAGTAATTACAGACCTGTCTCAAATCCGCCGTTTTTAAGCAAAATTTTTGAGAAAATTGTTTTTAACCAGGTCAATGATTTTATGATCTCCAGCAATATTTTTTGAAATGTATCAATCTGGTTTTAGAGTTCAGCACAGCACAGAGACTGCATTAGTAAAGATCGTAGATGATATAAGCATGGACAAGAAGAACCTGTCAGTCCTGGTGCTGTTGGATCTCACGGCAGCATTTGACACTGTAGACCACTGTATTTTATTAGATAGATTGCATTATACAGTTGGTCTCTCTGGGTCTGTTTTTAACTGGTTCAAATCGTTTTTAACAAATAGGGATTTTTATGTTAGTCTTGGGGAACACTCCTCCGCAAAATGTAAAATGGAGTGTGGTGTTCCCCAAGGCTCAATTTTAGGTCCAACCCTTTTTAATCTGTACATGCTGCCACTAGGACAGGTCATCAGGAGACACGGTGTTAACTTTCATAGCTACGCTGATGATACCCAGCTCTATATCGCCGTGTCTCCTGATGACCTAAGCCCGATCGACACCCTTTTTAACTGCATTTTAGATATTAAGTCCTGGATGGCAGCAAACTTCCTCCAGCTCAACCAGGGCAAAACTGAGGTTTTAAATATTGGTCCTGAAGCTCAGATAGAGAGGCTCAAATCAATGCTCCAAACCTACTCACTGAACCCCTGTGAGAGGGTAAAAGGTTTAGGAGTTATTCTTGATACTGAGCTTAGCTTTGAGCCACACATCAGGTCCATCACTAAATCTGTTTTTATCATCTAAAAAATATTGCCAGAGTCAGACCATTTCTCTCTCAAGCCAGTGCAGAGACTTTAATACATGCTTTTAGCACAAACCGTGTTGATTATTGTAATGCTCTCCTTTCTGGTCTTCCAAAGAAAACTACAGCTCCACTACAGCTCCTCCAAAACTCTGCAGCACGACTGCTGACGAGGACCAGGAAGAGAGAGCACATCACCCCAGTACTGAAGTCTCTGCACTGGCGTCTTGTGAGCTTCAGGATAGATTTTAAAGTTCTTTTATTGGTTTATAAAGCTCTTAATGGTCTTAGTCCTATTTATTTATCTGATCTGCTTTTATCATATGAGCCTCTCGGACTCTCAGGTCCTCAGGTAGTCTTCTTTTAACTGTCCCAAGAGTCCAAACTAAAACCCACGGTGAGGCGTCATTCAGCTTTTACGGCCCCTGTTTGTGGAACAGTCTACCTGAGGATCTCAGGTCCGCTGCGAGTGTTCATATTTTAAAAGTAAACTCAAAATGTTTCTTTTTAATTTAGCTTTTAATTGAAACTTTTACTTGTTTTATCATTATTATTAATATTATTATTTGCTTTTAATTAAATTACCATTCATATTTTATTTAGTCTCCATCTGTTTTTAGCTCTCCATTTATATATTTACTATAACCTTTAGGAGCTTTATGTTTATGTTTTATTGTTGTATATATGCATGAAATAATGGGGTGGGGGGGTTGCTGTTATTTTTAATATTGTAATTTTTTCTGTTGCATGTGAAGCACTTTGTGCTACATTTCAAATGTATGAAAAGTGCTATACAAATAAAGTTTGATTGACTGATTGATTGATTAGTCACCCAACATTTACAAACAAATTCAAATTTAGAACAGAATTTAGTGCTTCACTCTTTGACTCCATAGCAGCCATATTTCTTTTGCTACGGATGGACCATGCATGTCCCTGATTGGTTAATCCACCTGTCAATCACACCCATCTGAACTCGGGATGATTCTCTTCCGAAAGTATTAAAGAAGTGTGTATTCTGGAGCTCAGGTAAGTTATATTTATTTATTTTATTTAATGAGACAGGGACAGTCCACAATTTTTGCATTTACCTTAACAGAAGAGATGCATTGTACGTCAGGTTGTAGCATCAGTGCTCATTTCCACCTGTAGTCCCTGGGCAGGTTCATTGATTGATTGTATTTAACTGACCTTGACTATCAACTGTTCTTCCTGGAGACCTATGTAGCATGTTTTGGGTTGTCCATTTCATATCCATTTAAATAGTAAATACTTATATTACATCTTGATTCTTCCAGAAATTGTACATTGAGAAATTAGAGTTTGGATGAAAAATGTTTATTTACTAAAAAACACAAAAATATGAAATTTTTACACAGTTGTGATTTTCTTTCACAAATTTTTAACTCTCAAATACTGGACAGCAATGGTATAAGGCACTTCAAATGTGAGGAATTAGTTTGAATTTAAATGTTAAAAGATATTTACAAAGTTAATCCTGGCACTAAAAACGGTGATTAAATTGAGTCAAAATGAAAAAATACATTCCCTTAAATAACCTTCACTGTGAGTTTCAGTGTCACAAAAATAACTCGTAAACATTCACTTAACTGTAAAATGTTATTGATACTTTGTAGTGACATCACACTGGGGGTGTTCTACATGTTTCCACTGTGATACAATGCATACATTAGCACTGTACTCAAGAAGAAAATTCTCAAATGGATTTTCAGGAGCCTGTAACAGTGTTCATGATCCTGTTTAGGAGTTTGATTTTTGACTGGTGAGAAAGACTAACTGAAAAACTGTTAGCTAATACCAGCATTGTGACTACAATGTTATTTGTAAGGGCCTTATTTAACAACACAAATCAGCTTGGCTGTTGTAGTTCTTTCTGGTCATACTGTGTTAAAACAAATATTAGATTAAAGTCTTAGACAGAGCAGTGCCTCCTGTTAGCATCACACCCCCAAGGAATGTTGATGACATCAGCTGCAAAGTATCAATAAGACTTTTGCTTTTATCACATTTAAAACAAAACACAAAAATGTCCTGAAACTTTCCACTTTAAAAACACAGTGTTGTCTCAGTTAGGCAGTTTAGTGCACTGATCTGTGGTCCTGGTCTAATTCTGGTTCAGTCCTTGGTTTTGTCCTGGTTCAGTCCTGGTTTAGTCCCTGCTTTAGTGCAGGTTTAGTTGCATTTATAGTCTCTTGTTTAGTCCTGGTGTAATCCCTGCTCTAATCTCAGTTTAGTCCTGGTTCAGTCCCTGGTTTAGTTCAGAGTTAGTCCTGGTTTAGTCCTAGTTCAGTTCTGGTTAAGTCCTGATTTAGTCACGATTTAGTGCTGGTTCAGTCTTGCTTTAGTCCTGGTTTAATCTTGGTTTAGTTCCTGGTTCTTCCTCTCTTGCCATTGCTTTTCTCTGTGGGTGAGTTCAGCTTCAGAAATTGCAGCAGGACCCCAGTTGGTCACCAGAAGAGGACCCTTAGAGCCTGAAAAACAGAAAGTCCTGGTTTAGGCCTATCAGTAGTAGTAGTAGTAGTAGTAGTAGTAGTAGTAGTAGTAGTAGTAGTAGTAGTAGTAGTAGTAGTAGTATCCACATAGATGCATATCTTCAGTTTTTGTGACACTGAAAAAAATATTTTTTCTTATATCATGGCTTAAAGGAAAAGTGTTCATGCTATAACTAACCATTTATTATGAGAAAAGCTGCAGTCAGATTTGGCATCCGTCAAAAAGAGAATCCAAATGGAATCAGCAACACTGTGGCACCATTATTCATAATACTTGTGGCCATCAGCCCCAAGCTGTACCACATTATCTCAGTCCAGGGTTAGTGTGACCATGTGAACAAAAGTAAAAGTACAATGCGCAGTACCTGGCTGTATGAGGCGCTGCATTCCCTCGTATATTTGTAACAGTAGTATTTGTAGCAGTAGTGGTATCTGTTGTAGTAGTAGTATTGCAATACCTGGCTATATAAGGCATTCCCTTGTGTATTTGTAGCAGTAGAATTAGTACTGGTATTAGTAGTAGTAGTAGCGGTATTTGCAGTACCTGGCTGTATGAGGCGTAACATTCCTTCATGTTCAGCCACTTTGTGTTTCCAGGTCCTGGTGTTGTTTGTGGCGTTCTCCAGTTTCTTCATCACGTTCTGGAAACAAATACATTTGTATGAGAGTCTGAAAATATAAACACAACAAAAGACATCATACAGGCTTCTATAATTTCTACGGCTCGGCTCCTGCACTACAGGAATCCATACCTCCATATGCTATCCCATTCCCTCCTCTCTCCCTGTGGTCATACCTGGTACTGCTCCAGTGCTCCCTGCCTCTCGTTTTCTAGCTCCTCTAGCTGTTTCATGGCCTCTCGAAGTGCAGCCTCTTTGGCCTCTCTCTCCTTCTGCAGCTCTTGATTCTCTGCCTCCGTCTCAGAGAGCGCCCTCTGCTGGTTCAGGTGGATCTGCTCCAGCTCCGCCCTCTTCACACACTCCTCCTCCAACAGTCTAAAAGAAATTGGAAGAAAACAGGTCTAATACAGGGTCTGAAACAGTGTCTGAACCAGGACTGAACCAGGTCTGAACCAGGACTAAACCAGAATTGAACCCAGACCCGGCATCAGGCACATGGAAGTGATAGTGCAGTTGTTTCTAAAACACCACATGATGACATTACAAAGTTGAGCATAGGCAGTGAGACCTGTGTTTGACCCAAAACCCATCTTCTTCTGGCTTTATCCCCACTGTCAGTAGAGGGCGCCCTAATCCTGCTCCTCTGGTTAGACCAGTCTAGTCCTCATTTATTCTTGGTCTAGTCTTGCTTTAGTCCTGGTGTTTTTCCTGGTTTAGTACTGGTTCCGATTAAATTCTAGTTCAGTCCTAGTTTAGACCTAGATTAGTCCTAGTTCAGTCCTGGTTCAGTCCTTAGTCCTGGTTTAGTCCTGATTCAGTTCTGGTTAGGTTCTGTGAGAGTCCAGAGAGTGACCAGGTTTTTAATGAGGTTCCCTATTCAGATCCGTAAACAAGAGCCAGGACCCAGCCAGGGACTAAACCAGGGCTAAGACATGACTAAGGAAGGACTAAACCAAGACTAAAACAGGATTAAAAAAGGAACTAAATCAGCTTTTATTTTGTAATAGTTATGTTTATTTGTGATTTCTTGCATATTTCTATCCTGCTGTTCTTAAATCCATTGAAAGACAAATAAAAGTTCTCTTATCTCTTATATTGTGAGTGCCCCCTGTTTTTTACAGTGCCTTTGCAGTAGCAGTACTAGTAGTAGTAGCAGTCTAATGTTTATTGTTTTATTAGGATTCCAATTACCTGCTCGTATGATGGCTGCTAATCTTCCTGGGGAAGATTCATAAAATGAATTACATTCACAATATTGTGAATAAAAACATATAGTAATAAGGGCAATGGCTGTGTTAATGATCAAAGAAAATGATAGTGAGGTTAGCTTTGAGACATGAGCTTATATTTAACTTCAGATGTCCGCACAGAGCAGGTCAGCTGATTTCAATGATTTATAATAGTAGTAGTAGTAGTAGTAGTAATAGTAGGAGTAGTATTATTAGTAGTAGTAGCATTAGTAGTAGTAGTAGAAGTAGTAGAAGTAGTAGTAGTAGTAGTAGTAGTAGTAGTAGTAGTAGTCGTAGTCTTAGCAGTAATAGTAGTAGTAGTAGCAGTAGTAGTACTGTTGTAGTAGTGATAATTGCAGTGGTAGTGACAGTACTAGCAGTACTTTAGAATAGAGTGAAGTATTGGTTTGATTGTGGTTGTTCTGCCACAGTAGCAGTAGTAGTGTTAGTAATCATAGTAGTAGTAGTGATAGTAGTACATTAGAATACACTGAAGTATTATTGTGATTGTGGATGTTTTGCAGCAGTAGCAGTACTAGTGGTACAAGCTGTAGAAGTGATAGAAGTTGTACTATTATTTGTTAGGTGTAGTAGTATATTAGAATTGTGTGAAGTATTAGTGGCAGTAGCAGTAGAGGGTAGAGTAGTAATCATAGTAGCAATAGTAGTAGTAGTAACAGCATTGATAGTGGCAGTTGTAGTGTATATGTAGTGTGTATTAGCACACAGTGAAATATCAGTGAAGTATTAGCTGATTGTGAAACATAGGAAGGAAGCTGAGAGGGAACTGCCCCAGTCTGAAATAGAAAGGTCCAACAAAAGACTGAACAAAGAGACTGGGACAATTATGTAAATGTACTACTGCAAAAACTACTGAAAAATAATACTGTAAATACTACTGTAAAAGTATTACTTTAGTACGACTGTTAAATACTACTGTAAATGTACTATGGGAAAAACAACTACTGTAAATATAAAAATATTACTATGAAGTACTACTGTGATACAGAAATAGCAATCAAAATGCTTATAGTTTAACGGAAAGAAACATGTTAATGAGCATAATACACAAGAATATGCCATTAAACAGGACTAAGCCAGGACTAAATCAGAATTAAACCAGGTCAAACCCAGGTCCAAAGCAGAATTAAAGCGTTACTGAACCAGGACTAAACAAGGTCTAAAACAAGACTAAACCAGTTCTAACCCAGGACTAAACCCTTTCTATACCTGGTCTAAACCTGGTCTAAGGACGTACCTGGCCTGTAGCCTCCTGACCTCCTCCTCTTCCTGTCTGGTCCTGCGCTCTTCCTCCAGAGCGCCCTCTAGTTGCTGGTACATGTCCTCCAACTCCTTCACTCTCTGAAGATACGTCTCCAACTCTTCAGACTTCTGCGCCATCTGCTGCTCCATCTGCTCTCGCACCTGGACCAGGAAATCAAAACATTAGCGCTCTTGGCTCACAGTAAGATGACCCCTGGTTTGACACCACTTGGGCCTTTCTGTGTGGAGTTTTGCATCATCTCCCTGTGTCTGTGTCATAAACTGTATAACTGAAGTGGAATAAGGGAGTGTGATGTCACACATAGTGTTCGGCTCTAGCCAAATAAAGCTCATCGAGGGTAGCAGTTATAATGGAAATTTGAGTGCAAAACCAAAGAGTCAGGAGCAAGGCTGTTGAAAGTAATGCCGCTTCCTCCTTACACTGCCGGTCTATGGTTTATCAGGGAGCGGGAGCATAGTGTTGCTATGCCCTGTAGCAGGAGCAACCTCTGTGAAAGAGGGAATTGGTCTGTTAATAATGCTCACATCTTGATTTACAAATGAAATACTGAAAAACGCAGCCCAAGATCACGCAGAGCATGTTAAAGTGAATATTTTAAGGCCAAATTGAAAAGCCTGACAGCAGCAGTTACAGACAGGGGTGACTATTACAAATCAACAGAAGTCAATTGCAAACAGTGCTTGAAAGAACTTTGTCCCCATCCTGTTTGGAATGTAAGGGTTTACATCATCAATCCAAACAACATCCACAATTGGTCAAATCCTCCAGCTAAGGTAGTCCTGATGAGGGACACTGACCAAATGACCACATGATCATGTCACAGTTCTTATACTTTATGACAAGCTGGTCGCAGGCAAGCAAAACAGCCTTGAAACTTGTTGAATCATTGTCTAAACATGCAGTTAAGATTCATGATAAGAACCCCTGACAGTATCACCACTGTCCTATTCTTTTCAGTTTTGAATATCTAACTGTATATACTAATATTTGTTGACTTTTCAAAATTCTTCATGGTGCTGCTCTTCCTCTGAAGGATTTTGACTTACTGAGCTCAAAATAAACATCTGGAGTAACATGCTCATCCTCCAGAGGAGAATGCACTGTCCTCAAATATAATGCAGCACTCACCAAATCAGCTTTTTCCTCTGTTGCTGAGTCATTGGAATCATTTGCCAATAGAGATTCGAACCTGCACATATTTTCAACTGTCTGCACATCTGACACTGAAGGATGGGTCAAATACTTCTCTTTTTTCTGGTTGCCCTCATATCTGTCCTGTATTAATTATAGCAGTAGCAGTAGCAGTAGTAGTAGTAGTAGTAGTAGTGTACCATCTTCTCTCTCTCCAGGTCACTCTTGTATCTCTCTTGTAGTTCGTTGTGTGTTTGGGCTCGTCTGCGCTCCTCCTCCGCTGCGTTGGCTGCTGCCTCCTCCAGCGCCTGAAATACACCAGAATACAGTGTGAACACACCATAAATACAATGTATAGTGTAATTTCCTTTTTGAGTTTAAAGTTTCAGACCTCTGAAGAGTCACCCCTATTCAGAGAAGGAATTATTTTTGAACAATAGAAACACCTGCAATGAATAAATGTTGGATGTACAGTATATATTTACATATCATATATTTACATATCCATGGAGACAAGCAGGTAGCGGACCATCACGCTATTCAAAAACTTTACTTCGAAACAGACCAATCACAGTAGATCGTCCCTCCAGACATGACATTCTAGCCGTAACCTTGGAGTTTTTGTTTTGTACAGTTTTCTCTTTGTATCAGGCTCTGAGTATCAGGAAGAATGAGCCCAGTGCTGTCTATGGAACAAGACAACTATGGAGAGAGTGGAGACGAAACACACACAGCTCTGTTTGTTTACAACAGACACCCCCCCTTCTCTCTCCCCTCTTTCTCATTCACTCTCTTCTCTAGGTCTCTCCCCCTCTCTCTGTCTTTTTTTCCCAGTTTTCTAATTCTCCTTTCTGCCTCTCCAGTTTTCTCTGTCTCTCACTCTCTCCTCTCTGTCTGTTTCCCTCTCTCTCCTCTCTTTTCTCTCTCTCCTCTCCGTCTCTCCCTCTCTATCTCTTTCACTCTGTCTCACTCTCTCCACTCTTCCACTATCTTCTGTACAGGTTATGAATGAGGGTTCTGTACTCTTGTGTGGTGTTCCCCTCTCTCCTCTCCCCTCCTCTTTTTCTCCCTCTCTTCACACTTCTCTCTGTACTGTCCTCATGTTCTGCCCCTGTAGACACACTCTGTCTGTGGCTGTTGTAATGTGCTTGTAAACCTGAGTTACACATTGTTTTGTCATAGATTATAAAGTGCCAGTTTTTCCAGTTCCTCCAGAAACTTTTAAAAATTTCTGTCTGCCTGTGTCTGTGTGTTAATGTTTCTGTCTGTGTGTGTGTTTGTATCTGATCAACACAAACGTCACACTCAGATGCAGAGATAATAATTAGCTACAGAGCAAGAGCAAGTCTGACCCAGATGTGTTAATCAATTGATAAAACAACCAAATAATAGAATGTGTACCCCATGACCAGTTCTGACCAATCAGAACTACTGAAGCTGGGGCACAGCAGGGCAGTTTTTAAGAGCTTAGCCTAACAGCCTAACAGCCTAATTTCTTGTCATTAGTTTTACACAGTACATTCTGATCACACTCTGTAATACTCATACACATACATGCTCTCCACCAGGGTCCAAATCTTTTTCACAGAGGGTCAAACGAACTAGCTCAGAGCCACAGATGGGGGTCAGTTCAGTGAGTCATTCAGATAGTGCATAATTAATAGATGGTAGATAATTAACTGAACAAACTTCTGCACCGAAACAGGAAATAATTCACAAGCAGCTCAAAATCCTTCAGTCGTTTCAAAAACAAGCTTTTTTATCTTTACTTTCAGTTAGTTGCAATGACATGATAGACCACACAGTCACCAGATGTACCTCACACTACTGAACTTAAAGGGCCCATACTGCGTCATTTTCTGCTCTATGTTATAATGTTATTTCTTCATCACAAACATACCTGGAGTTGTGTTTTGTTTCATTCACACGTTTAACACACAAATCCTGCATATTTAGACTGAGTTCTTCTCTTAAACAGGAAAAAAATGCGTTCCACCTTGTGATGTCATGTGTAATACAGGAAGTGCTCAAGTGTGTTTTTAAACTCCATACACCTTCACTAGAATAATTTGGACCATTTCAGCTCTGGGATTGCTTGTCTACAATCCAAAAGGTAAAAGGCAGCTTAACTTGAACACTACCACCAGGTTTTATACATCCTGGGTTTAATCTTGTTAGCTATGTTAGTCCTGTGTTAGCTCAGTGTTAGCTTTGTGTTAGCGTATTTGGCTAGGGTGATTAGACATCCCTATTTACCTGGGGCAGTCCCAGTTTTGAGCCCTGTGTCCCCTGTCCCAGCAGATTTGTCAAAAAACAGTTTTATACAAGAAATGTCCCAGATGTCCCTATTTTTGACCAATTCTAAACCAGGACTAAACTAAGACTAAACCAGGACTACATCAGGTCTAAACCAGGACTAAAACAGGACTATCACAATTTTTGACTAATCTGATCCCTGCCAACAGTAAAGAAGAGCATAAATTGTCACTTGTTTAGCTAAAATACAGGAAACCGTGTTTGCGAATGACCATAAAGCAAAAAAAAAAAAAAAATACAGGTCATGACTAGACACAAGAATGTATAATCTTACTCTTTTCACAGTTTTATTTATACCAACCATCCCAACTCAAGTGTGTCACTTCTATCTATCTTTATCTCGTACCTTCCTCATATTCTCCAGCTCTCTCTGTTTTGCCTCGTTGGCTGTCTGTAGCTGGCTCATCCTCTGCTCCAGCTCCAACTGCTCCAACTGCAGCCTCATCCTCTGCTCCCTCCTCCTCATCCTCGCCTCGCGGTGAGGAGCAGGTCTGTGCTGACGGAGCAACGAAACTACCATCTGGATCGCTACAACATAGGAGAAAGGAGAAGAAAGAGTCAGAGAAGCACAGGAGCAGAGGAGAGGAGGAACAGAGGTGCGGAGGATAGTTAGATGGTGCAGAGGTGCAGAGGAGAGGGTCAGAAGAGCAGATGGACCAGAGGATGGTTAAAGGATACAGAGGAGGAGCAGAGGAGGAGCAGAGGAGGAGTAGAGGAGGAGTAGAGGAGGAGTAGAGGTGCAGATGTGCAGAGAAGAGGGTCAGATGAAGCTGAGTATGGTCAGAGTTTAGTTAGGTAAAGAGGATGAGCAGAGATACAGAGGAGGGTGCAGAGGATGTACCTTGGATCCACTCCTGTTTCTTCTTCTTGTCTGAGGCGCTGATCTCAAAACTTTTCTGAGACGATTTCACCAGAAGCAGACATTTTTTCCCCTCTTTGTCAGGAAGAGACTGGAGACAAATATCAAATACATCAGAACACAATAAAAGGTCATTTGTCCACCAACAGTCAGCAGGTTGATTTCTAACCACCGAATACTGTTTTCGTATCATTTTGCAAGACACTTCCCCATCACGTGTGAGAGTCAGCATAGATATTAACTGAATAAGGTGTTGTCATTTTCAGGACCACAGTGCCTTCTGCAGTACTAGTAGTAGTAGTTGTTGTAGTAGTAGTAACCATAGGATTTATGCAGTTGTAGTATTCGTACCTCGACAAAGCAGTTGGGGTCCAGTATGATGTCTCCCTTCTTGTCACTCTTGTCCTCTCCTGTGTAATACGACACGCAGTCTGGTCTGAGCACAAACCAGCGCTCTGTCCAGTTCTTCCTCTTGTGCCCCTTCTTTAGCAGGAAACCCTGAGAAATATAGAGACTTAGGTTAGAGCGGGGTTAGTCCAGGAACCAAAAACTAGGAACTAGGGACCAGAGAAAACAGGTTTAGAATAGAGACCATCTGACATGTGGTGTAGCTCACATTTATACCAGGTTTAGACCACAGAGAACAGAGACCAGTGATCAGGACCAGAGAGTCCTGCTTTAGTCCTGGTTAAGACCTGTTTTAATCCAGTTTTAGTGCTGGTTAAATACTGTTTTAATCATGATTTAGTCCTGGTTTTACTCCTGGTGTAGTCCCAATGTAGTACCTGCTTTAACACGTCTAAGATGAGCTCCTGGTACACCTCGTTGATGCCCATGGACAGTGTGTGTCTGTGGATGTTCTTGAAGAGTCCAGCCCCCATGAGTCCGAGCAGCTCCCAGACGCTGAGCTCGTTCCCGGATCTGGTCCAGGTTTGGTCCAGGCCCTGTTCCACCCACGACCCTCCCATGGCCTCACACAGTTTACGCAGCAGGTACTCCATCTGAGAAACAAGAACAATATGACAGGTTAGACTCATTTCACTACAGTTAAAATGCCACTGAAAATCTTGCCAATGTCATCAGTATTTCCTATTGGTGTGATAATAAATGTAGGATCTGCTCTGTCTGAAGCTCTGTTACTCCAGTTAGACTTTAATCTAAGATTCATTTTAACACAATCTTACCATAAAGAACTGACTTATTTGCAACTATAGTTGAGCTGACTTGTGCTGTTAAACAAATCCCTCTCAAATGATGCACTATACAAACATACAAACATTATCCCAACCTGGCTAGCATTAGCCAACAGTTTTTCAGTTAGTCATTCTCATCTATTAGTAACTAGACCCAAGAACTCACTACATTACAACAGAAGTCTTCTCCTGTAATCTGTATTAAATGATACTGGCCTATAGAATGTTGTGATGTCATCTGAAACACAGCAATTAATATTTAACATTTTCAGATTTTCCTCCTTCCTGGTTTTATGATTCACCCGCAGTCCCTTCTTCCTCTCATTCCTCGGACACAGAGCACTTCCGTGTCTTTGGTTGATGATTGAGTGGAGTTAGATTCCGGTCTGAGTCTAGTGTTTGCTCAAGAGCACAGAGGAAGTGAGCTGCTTCCTGTTTCAGATGGAACTTTATTTAAAACAGGAACAGACAGGAACTGAGTCAGGACTGAGTGGACAGGGATCAGTGTAAGCCAGACACACAGTGTGATTACATGTAAAGGGTGTTTGACAGCTCTTCATTGTTTTTGAGCCCAAGTCTGATGTTATTGCCCTGGTCTCCTCAGATAGGCTGAGGGAGGACTAGTTGTAGTGGATTCTTCTACATGTTATAGGAGGAAAATAAGGCTATCTGCCCACAATTCACTGTGACTGGTTAAATCCACCTATCACTCACACAGACTTCACAGTGACTGTCCACCTCTGGTTATGAAAGTAAATCTCCCCTTCATTTTCCCAGACTTTCAGAAAAGAAAAGCTGAGCTCTGAGGTAACTAATGACCACAGGACATTTTTACTGACTTATTAAGACATTGACTTATTTCATTTCACTGAATCTTATGTTTTAAAAGTGCTTCATGGACTTAAGATGTGTGAAGAATTCCTCAGTCGTCCAGGTAGAATCCATGGCGAGGAGAAAATTCTGTTTGTCGACGGGACAAAAGTTAGTTTGGTTGAAGACGTTTCGCAGCTTATCCAAGTTGCTTCTTCAGTTCTGGTCAGAATGCTGGTGGACACTTCCTTATATCTGTCTGCAGGAAGGAGCTAACTAACTACTCTGAAACTAACACACCTACTTGCTTACAGTTTATGTTAGTTAGTTAGGCCTATTGACCTGTACTGGGAGTGGGGGTCTAATTAGCATAACAATTCAGGGCCATAATGGTGCTCCCTCACCTCTGGACCTGACCTGCTACACCTGTTGTTCTCTTGTTTGTTTTGAATTAGGTTTGAGGATGGAGTTATAAATAGGAGATAGGTGGTGTCTGAGGCCTCCATTTCTGTTTAGAGAAGGATTCTCTTTCTTAACAAAAATGGCTTCTTTCAATCCCTTCTCAGACCAATTATTTTCTCTGGCTAAAATCTGTACCTCACTGTCCTCAAATGAGTGGCCCGAGGCTTTTAAGTGGAGATGTATGGCAGACTGAGGTCTACTACTGCTCTCTCGTCTGTGTGAGAGGTGGTGAGGTGAGGGGGCACCCATTATGGTCCTGAATTGTTATGCTAATTATACCCCACTCCCAGTAGCAAGTAGGTGTGTTAGTTTCAGAGTAGTTAGTTAGCTCCTTCCTGCAGACAGATAGGAAGGAAGTGTCCACCAGCATTCTGACCAGAACTGAAGAAGCAGCTTGGATGAGCTGCGAAACGTCTTCAACCAAACTAACTTTTGTCCCGTCGACAAACTGAATTTTCTCCTCACCATTTTGGACTTAAAACAAACATGTTAGTTAGTTGGATATTAGTTAGCACATAGCTGATTGGGCTCCAGGATGCCTCTGGACTCTGAATATTTGAATTCTGTGGGAAGTCTGTGGGAAAAATAATTTAAGAATTTTCCTCCAGAGCCAGAGCAGACTTGGAAGTGGGTGGGACTGTGGATCTCCTTAGGGAGAGAGGGTGTGTGCATGTCTGTCTTTGAGCAGAAATGGATTTAACAGAGGTACAGCTCTAGTTGGCAATGTTAGGAACATTCCAGTATATGGCATTATAGATCACTCTCCACGGAGACAAGCAGGTAACACACCCAGGCCAATTTGTAGGTTTCAAGCAATCATGTGTGAATAACATGTTTGTTTTTCTATATATTTTTTATATTGTGTAATTTCTGTCCTCTTCAATGACAATGACCAATGTGTATGGATTTTCACATAGGTTTATGTTGGTTTAATTGTGTATATGTGTGTGTGTGTGTGCATGCATGCGTGTGCATGTGTATGTGTGATATTTGTGTTACCTCTTCACTGACGATGATGAGTGGATACCGATCTTCACTGAGGAAGTTGAAGATGCACCAGAGTCTGAAGGCATCATCCTCTGAGATCTGCAGTTTTATCTTGTCAAGGTTCTTCTTACAGCAGAGAGTCCAGCACATGTGGTAGAAGTCTACCTTATCAAAGTCCCCTTTAACCTGAAATACAACACAAAAATGAAAGTATCAATTTTTTATCCCATATATATAAGAAGAATGTGTCTTGCTCAAAGACTGTGTAAAGAAGTGGACTCAGTGAGTGTGACGTTCAGCTCCAGTCAAATGAAACTCACAAGGCTAGTAATTACAGGAGCTAATTTGGAGCCAATTCCATATTAGGAATAGGAATTTATTTACTGACAAGATACAAAATAAAAACTCCAGGATCATGTTGAGTGGGTTAATACAAACATGTTAAGGCCAAAATGACAAGGCTAACGGCAGCAGTTACAGACAAAGGGTTGACAATTTTTCAATGTAAAGTCAATTGGACCCAGAGTTGGTGGAGCCGGAAACGCCTCCGTGAACACTTTCTATTTAGAACATGGTGGCTAGTGGGTTAGATCTGTCCATTTAGTCTATGGTCTTGTCCCAGTACAGATATATTGTAAAAATAAGAGATAAATATACAACCACTGTGCACTGTGTGCATCTAATTGTAAACTGTTTCATTGTCAATGAATCAGCAAGTGTGCATTAGCATGCTAGTTGTTGTTAGCATTACCATCACAGCAAAGCTGGTCTCTGAAAGTTGTGAAAAGCGCTTATAAACTGAATAATGTGTGTTGTGAATGCATAAGGTACATGAAGAATAATTTGGACCACTGCAACCCATTTAAAATGAACTAGTTCTGTTTTTCAGTGTTTTAAGACAGTAAAAAAAAAGTACAACATAAATCAGATCAGATGTGTAATGATCACAGTAAGTATAGAAAAGTGGGCAGGGATAAGGGGTAGGTGAAAGCAGACATTTTCTGAGCATGCAGGCCTCAAATACAAACACAGGATTATTCAAACATGTGAATGAATGTAAACTCAGCTCAGAGTGAGGTCATGATTAGGACAAACTGGTGTAAATTTTGTAATCTTGCTATCCCTTTAAGTCCTGCTGTTTGAGTGTGAATGTTCCTGGTTGTTTTTGTGGCGTTCTTTCTCTGGTCTCCATGGTAACGTCCCTGAGTCTCTCTCCTAAAACACAAACTCTCACGCAACTTCAAATCCCCTTCTATCTGTAATAAGCAGTCTAGGTTTGTCAAAAGCAAATCAGATACTAACTGATACTAAAACTAGTATGGAAACTAGATACTCATTTAAACAGGTATCAATACTAAAAACAGTCACATTCATAGAGATATTATTGTTTGCCTACAATGTTCCACAGTATGGCTTAAGCATAATGCATTTTAAGGTATTTTTGAGCAATAAGAAAACTCTAATTAAATAACTGTAAGATACATCAACTTAATGCCATACTCTGGAGCACTGTAGGAAAATATAAATGAAATCTCCATGGAGACAAGCCACCAGAAAATGACATAGTGCACCTTTAAGCCATTTAAAATCATTCTATTCTTACTTGAATCATTTTTTTAAAGAAACTACACTTTTCTAGTGGCATACTTGAGTAATATGTTGTACAGTGTAACAGTTGTGGTTACTCTTCCCACTGCCAGTAACTCTACAAGTGACCAAAGTTTTGTCTTGACATTTTATCTTTCTTGCGCCACTCCTTAAGATATTATTTAGTTTACCTAATTTTGTGTCTGTCCTTTGAAAATACCATATTTTGTGCATCATTTAATGTTTTGTCCATCAGATTTGATTGTTTCTGAAGTTAATGTAACTTCAATACTAATCAAATCATACGTTATGTCTCGACAGTTATCCAGTGAGTAGTACTTCTCCAAAATACATTTTTACTCTTAGATGAGTACATTCTTGGACCACTACTTACTTCTGCTTGAGTAATATTATTTTGAAGTAACGTTATTCTTACTTCAGTACAATAGTGGTTAATCATGGTTGTTATTATTAGTAGTAGTTTCATTAGCAGTTATTAGATGTGAGTTTCCTTGTTTGCTCCGGATGTAACCCTGTGGTGTTGTGGTTTCCTTCACTTTTATGGTCAGAAGTAGACATTAGTCACAGATGCAGTAACTTTAAAGTACTGTGTAGTAACTGTGTAATTGTCCTGTAGTACTTCTGTGGCAATCTTGTATTTGACACAGTTGCTGTGATGAAGTAACTGTGATATAATGCAGTAACAGGAAACTCCATCTGAACTCCACCCTCAGTCTGGGTTTGCTCCAAGATACACTACATCTCTGCATCTGGAAATACTAGCAGTACTAGCAGCAGCAGCAGAAGCAGCAGTAGTAGTAATAGTAGTAGTAGTAGTAGTAGTAGTAGTCGTAGAAGTAGTATTAGTAGTACTTGAACACAAATACAAGAATGTGGTGAACGTCACAGATCTATAAATAACTCAGGAGTGTCCTCTGTGGTTATGAACAGCATTCCAGCAACTGATCAGACAGGTCTATCCTCCTCTGCTCCGCTGCCCCTCTCCTCTGCTCCTAGGACCCTCTACTCTGCTCCTCTCCTCTGCTCCTAGGACCCTCTTCTCTGCTCCTCTCCTCCTCTGCTCCTAGGACCCTCTTCTCTGCTCCTCTCCTCTGCTCCTAGGACCCTCTTCTCTGCCCCTCTCCTCTGCTCCTAGGACCCTCTTCTCTGCCCCTCTCCTCTGCTCCTAGGACCCTCTTCTCTGCCCCTCTCCTCTGCTCCTAGGACCCTCTTCTCTGCCCCTCTCCTCTGCTCCTAGGACCCTCTTCTCTGCTCCTCTCCTCTGCCCCTAGGAACCTCACCTCTGCTTCTCTGGCCTTCTCCTTTGCTCCTCTGCTCCTCTGACCCTTGCCTTTGCATGATCATTTGCCAGTTCTTGGTTAGTCACTGGAGCGTGTCAGTTTCGGCCCAGGTTTAGGTCACAGGTGCTCTTATTTTGAAAGGACCAGTGAAGCGTCAAATGTCATGGCTTCACTTCCTCTTTCTGTGAAAGACCTGAGTCAGACCCAAAACATGCAGAATCATCCTTCTCACATATTTAACCCAAAGAGACTGAAGAATGGGTTAAATGAAGGTATAATCCAGGGACACTGAAGGATGGGTTAAATAAAGGTTTGTATTTTTGTGGGCACAAGATTTGCCCTGTCAAGATAAAAACACACATTGTATCGGTCCATCTCAAAATAATACATAAAACATGTTTTTCTAGGTGCATATCATTTTGTGAGAGTCAAAAGAACACTGACGATTCTCTAGTGTCTGAAAACAAAACTCTTTCTCGACTTTGACACAAAATGTGTTAAATATTTCACCTTTAGTGATACCACAACACCACTGTCAAGGCCAGCTCTCTCTCCTCTGTTTGTCACTCTATAGCTCCTCTCTCTACATCCTTTCCTTCTTTCTCTCTCTCTGTCTCCCCTTCCATCTCTATTTCTCTTTATGCCTCTGTCTCTGTCTCTCAGCCTCTCCTCTCTATCTCCTCACTTGCTCCCTCTCTCTGTCTGTCACTCTTTATTTCCTTTTCTTTCCTCTCTCCTCCAGTCTCTCGCTTCCTGTCTATTTCCTTCAATCCACCTCACTCTCTCTATGTCATCTTTGATCTATCTATCTCTTTTTTCCACGTGGTCCACTTGCTCAATTTCTCTCCATCTCTCTCTCTTTATTCATACCAACTTTAAATTGTTTTTTTCTTTAAATCTCTGGGTTTCCATTCCTTGGTCACATGACCCGTCCTCACTCAGATCCTGGAAAAGTTCCAGAAAAAAACTTTAGTCTCATAAATAACAATAACAGAAGGAGCCTGAGTCACCAGAGTGATTGGTCCAGTGTGATACATCAGGATTTACTTAAAAACTATTACAGTATAGAGCTTTTCTGGACTGTGAATTAAACCATGGCTAAAGGTGGAAACTGCAGGAGCTGCAAAATAAATAAATAAAATAAAGACTTCTTTTGATTTGAGCAGTTATCGATACTAAAAAAGTCACATTCACAGGACAGAAACAAAACTTTCCTAAATAGCTTAAGAATTATCTTGAGCTGCATTAGAACTATAAGAGCACATAGACTAGTATATATACCCGTGGACCACTAAGGAACCTACCTGGACGACTGAGGGATTACACAGATATAAAGTCACATGGTAATGTAAAAGAAAGTACTATCATTTAATGTTGAAAATCACATTCTGTTGTCTAAAGAAAGATTTTTTTTTAATCATTATGGTACTGGTATCTTTTTTCATGGTATGAAATGTAGAATAGAGACAACACTATTACTAACTTTAGACTAACTTACTGTATGACTTATATACTTAGTTTTGCGACCCCATACATTTACTCCTACTTGAGTAATAGTGTACCGTGTAACTGTATGAATGATTTGAATATTTGTGTTTCTTGGAAAGCTCCTTCAGATATGATTTAGTTTGGCTCATGTTTGGGTCTGTCCTTTGAAAATACCAGATTTCGGTATGACATACATTATTTTTGTCCTTCACATTACATTCACATTCACTTCATATTATAAATGTAGTTAAACTTTAAGTTTCTCTTACTTGAGTACATGTTTAAGCTACTCCTAAACTATTTCTGCTCAGGACTAAACCAGGACAGAACCAGGACTGAACCAGGACTAAACTAGGACTACAGATGGTTCTTTGGCCTAATATTTTCCTGGTTTCAAAAGAATTGAAAGAATCATCCGGACTCGCTTATAAGTGACACAAATTCTGTGACACTTTGAGCACAAAGTGAAACCACAACTCAGCAAATTCTACAGACCAATGACCAGTCAGGAGTCTGCTACAACAACAGAGAGACAAGGACTAAACCAGGACTACGCCAGGACTAAAGGAGGACTAAAGCAAAACTAAACCAGGACTACAGCAGGACTAGACCAGGACTGAACCAGGACAAAACCTGTGAGCCCCACTAGAGGAAGTGAAGCTTCTACGGTTGGATGGTTTAATTGTTGATTTCATGGAGCAGAACAGGTGGAACCAGATCAGGAACAGGAAGTCCAAGTCCTTTTTGAGGTCTGAGCGCCAATCAGAACCAACAGACAGATTCTGGTTCAGTCCTGATATAGCTCTGGTTTAGTCCTGATTTAGTCTTGCTTTAATCCTGATTCAGACCTGGTTTTAGGTCTTACCTTGTCCAGTATGTACTTGGACAGGTAGGGCATGTATCCCTGGTTGGACACTGGACCTTCGTCGTCATCTTTGAAATGTTCTTCTAAAGCCACAGGATCATGAGGAACCTTCAGCACCGTGCACAGGTTATGGGACAACACCTGAGGAGAAAAACAACCAATGAGAGACAAACGCCGGAGAGAAACATCCAATCAGAGACGTGGAAGAGAGAGGATAGCCAATCTGAGAGGAAAGGAGAGTATAACTATAGAGAGAGAACCAATCAAAGACAAGACTTGGAGCAAAGAATCAGTCAGAGAGGAGGAAGAGAGAGCATTGGGAAACAGACAACCAATCAGAGATAAATCTAAGAGAGAACAGCCAGTCAGAGAGGAGCATCCAAGATGAGACAGCCAATCAGAAAGGAGAAGAGAGCCTTAAGCACCATGCACAGGCTATGGGACAATACTTGAGGAAAAAAGAACCAATCAGAGAAAAGCACCTGAGGAAAGACAACCAATCAAAAAGGAATATAGAAGAGGACAGCTAATCAGAGAGGAGGAGAGTGCAACGGTAGACAGAGCCAATTAAAATGAGACAAAAAGACCTGCGGCAAAGAACCAGTCAGAGAGGAGGAAGAGAGTAGGTTTGGAGAGAAACAGCCAATCAGAGAAGAGAATACAATTGCACATGGGGAAGGAGAACCGGGACTAAACCAGGACTGAAGCAGGACTAAACCTGGGCCAGGACTAAACTAAAACCAGACCAGGACTACTATATAGAGACACATTGAAGACTTTAAACCTAGAATGAGAATCAGATTTTGAACTGATCATGAAATACAGAGAATAAGAGTCTAGGCACAGTATATTTTGCATATATGCTCCACCCACTGCCAAAACTCAAAAACAATGAAAACAATAACTTTTGGTTCACTAATAAATGTTAAATCTCTAACTGACCTAGGCATTCTGTCATTTTTGTTTGAGGGAAATATGACTTTTTATATTCAATTACTAACGGTAATAACAGAGGGATGAGGGGAGTTCCCAAAAACACTCAAAAGAAGAAGTGGAAATGATTATGTCTAAAAATGTGCTGCAGAATTCTATGGTCGAATTGACATGTCAACTGTCAAAATTATGGCTCAGGTCTCTGTTATTACTTGGCCTATTCACATGAAATGAAAACTGGCACAAAGTTCAACGTGTCAATAGGCCATTGATACTTTGCTGCCAATGTCATCAGTAATCCCTGGAGGTGTGAGGCTAAGGTACTGCTCTGTCTGAAGGTCTGTTAGACTTTAATATGAACTTTATTTTAACACAATATGACACTAAAGAACAGACTTAGCAAAAACTACAACAGTTGGGCTGGGTTGGGCTATTAAACAAGTCTCTCACACATACAATTACAGTCATAAGCCAACAATTTTTCAGTTAGTCGCGCTCACCTTTTTGTTGAAAATCAAACTCCTAAACAGGACCATGAACATTCACGTCGATCACAAGCTCCTGGAAATGTGCTGTTTTGGGTTTTTTAAAATTAATTTTCAATTACTTGGTACTATTTGCTAATGTGTGCTTTTTGTAGGGTGACCAGACATCCCTATTTACCCGGGACAGTCCCAGTTTTGAGCACTGTATCTCCTGTCTGAGCAGACTTATTCAAAACTAATGATTTGTCCGTTTTATACAAGAAATGTCCCAGGTGTCCCTATTTCTGACCAATTTGATACACGGTAACAGTAAAGAGAGGCATAAATTGTCATTTATTTAGGTAAAATACAGAAAAGCTGCTTAAAAATGACCAAAACACAAAGAAAATATGACTACACTGGCTCACATTAGTGCCGCGTGCGTAACAGTTTTCCTTAATTATGCACTCCTTTCACAATTTTATTATTACCAACCAACCCAAACCAGGAATGTCCCAGTTTTTTATTTTGAAAATCTGGTCAGTTTTGTGTCATCACGGTAACTGCGTTGCACCATAGACACACATGTAGAACCCAGCATGATCTCACTGCAAAGTACCATTAAATAAAGAGTGAACTATATAATAATTAAAATGTGATTTTAGTACTTTACCTACCGGGAATATGAAAACAGACTCTCAAATATATTTCCTGTTAAATAAAGTGAAATGTAAATATTTGTCCCATTTTTGGCATAACTTTATTTTTAACTGCAATATTACAATTCCATTTGCAGTTTGTTGTTAAGAAGGAGCATTGTATTGTAATTTGCGCAAGTAATTTCCCAGTAACATGTAAATCTAATTTAAAAATACACATACATTGGTTAGGCAAGCTATAAGAAGCAATAGCAGGATTTGATAACAGAGCCATTTGAGAGGTGAAGAAGTGAAAATTGAATGAAATACTGCTGTGGAAATAAGCACTACACTGGTAGTACAGGTAAAGGTAATAGTAGTAGCAGTAGAAGTAGTGACAGCAAGTAGTTGTTGCATTGTAAAGAAATAGTTTTAGATGGAATCAGCACAGTTTCTTTTGTGATTCTAGGTCCTGTTTAAGTCCTGATTGAGTCCTGTTTTTGTCTTTGTTTACTCCTAGTTTTGTCCTGGTTTAGCCCTGGTTCAGTACTCATTTAATTTTAGTTTAAGAGCACTGGCTTTAGTTTAATATTCGTTTAGATGTGATTTAGTCCAGGTTCGGTCCAGGCCATCATTAAACCGAAAAACCCCAGGACTCTGTTCTTGAGGCATCCACAGACTGTCGCTTAATCTCATATCGCTGTGACCGCAGCAATCTCGGAAATACACGTTCCACTCGATCAACAATATTTACTCAACACTTCTCAAACTCAAACTTTAACAGGAGCGCACATCTGTCAGAATGTGCAGCTCAAATACCGCAGAACTATAGGGTCGTTTGAAACCAAGGACCACTGAACTGAACCAGGACTAAAGAAGTACAAATGCAGGTCTAAACTAAGGTCCAAACCAGAACTGAACATGGACTAAACCAGGTCTAAATCAGGACTAAAGAAGTACAAATAAAGGTCTAAACTAAGGTCTAAACCAGAACTAAATCAGGAATAAACTAAGGTTAAACTAGGACTAAACCAGGACTAAACCAAGGACTGAACCGGGAATGAACCAGGTCTAAACTCCGCGGCTCATCCTGCGCTCAGGGCCCGGGGACACGCACCTTGAGCTGGGACTTGGAGACCTTCCCGCTCCGGTCCACGTCCAGCGCGGTGAAGGCGTGCCAGATCGGCTTAAGCAGCTCGTCCCTGGACGCCATAGTCCTGGAGCAGGTCTGGAGCAGGTTTCTATATTGAAGAGAGAGAGGTCATGCGTGCATGAACTGCACATTCACTTCAAGAGCGGCTGTCACGTGACCACAGCAAGCGCAAAGCGCAGCAGCGGCGCTCAGCGAGAGATGCGCCTCGGCGCAACCATCAAAGAACAATTAATCAAGAACCAAAAACAAGAGAGAGAGATTGGAAGAGCAACCACATGTTTCAGCAATGAAAGCCAGCACCACCAAAAAGTTTATTTATTTATTTATTTTTTTCGCTAGGAAAAAAAAAATCTTCTGTTTTATGTAAATCTTCATTTTTATAATTCACATGGGACGAGGAACAAAAATGCAGTGTTGGGAAGTAACTGAAAACATGTACCCAAAATACATACACAATAATCGTGTTTAAACGTTTACAGTTTTCTTTTTCTTCCTTTTTGCAGTTTCAGGTGCTGGGCTTGTTTTGCTTTGATACTTTGACACTTGCTTGGACCGTGGTAAAATGAACTGGAAGAGAGCCACGTTTGATTGAAATACAGCCACTAGGCGTCGCTGGTGTGTGATCTGAGCAAAGTTATGAATTTCAAACATTAATTTTATAAGGAAAAACACCATGTTAATGTTCATATTATGTTGGTACTCACGGGTATTTAACTATAAAAGGTAGCCTTATAATAAGAGGTGAAACGTAACAAAGTATAAGTAGTAAAGTACTTTACTTTAGATATTCGTGTAATCCCTCAATCGTCCAAGTAGGATCCTTTAGATGTCCGTGTAATCCCTCAGTCGTCCAAGTAGGATCCATCGCAAAGGAGAAATTCAGTTCTGTCAACTGGATAAGTTTTGGGTTTTTTTGATCGAATAAGTTTCAAAGCTCATTCATGCTGCTTCTTCAGTTCTGGTCAGACACTGGTGGACACTGCCTGAAGGGAGGAGCTAACTACCGTACACTGAACTCTGAAGTTAAGACACCTGCTTGTTTACAGTTTCTGTTAGTTAGCTATGTCTATGGAACTGCACAAAGTGGGGACTGTGCCTGTGTCATATTAGCATAATCATTCAGGGCCATAATAACCTCTGTTCCTGACCTGGCTATCTCTATTGTTTTCTTTGTTTCGATTTACATCTGAGGTTGAAGTTGCAAAATGGAGATAGGTGATGTCTGAGGCCTCCATTTCTGTTAGAAGATGGATTGTCTTTCCTAACAAAAATATCTTATTTATCTCCCCTCTCAAACCAATTCTTTTACCATTTCATAACCAGAGTTAAGATCTGTACCTCACTATCCTCAGTGGAGTGGCCCGTGGCTTTTAGGTGGAGATGCAGACTGAGGACCATTATGGCTCTCTCTCGTCTGTGTTGATACATCCTCTTGAGAAGTGGCTGTTTAGTTTCTCCAATGTAGCGCTCACAGTTCATAGCTTCACTACACTGAATGGAGACCACATTGCTTTGTGCCTCGGTGTTTTGTCCTTTGGGTGGACCAGTTTCTCTCTTAAAGTGTTTGTAGGTTTGAAATAGACTGTGATTTCATGTTGTCTATAAATCCTCTGTAGTTTTAGGCTGCTGTACTTTACTCTTTGTACTTTATTATTTATTACTTTATTTAGTGGATCTTTTTTTATTTTTACTTCACTATATTTACTATATAGGAGCAGTTATATGTACTTTCTACTCCACTACATTGTTTTTTGTTGTTGTCTGAGACCTGTTGAAAGCCTGAGAAACTGATAAAAAAAAAAAAAAAAAAAAAGAAAAACAAACTGTTTTTGTTGAACAAAGTTAAACACAAATCTCTATCAAAATCACTAAATTTTTAAGGTTTATTAGACATTGAAATCTGCAAATCTGCAATACTTTTACTTCTTAATCTTTAAGTACATTTTTAAATGGGTACTTTAACAAAATTGAGTAGTGCTTCCACCACTGCTTATAATATCACTTCACATGAACGCTCAGGACAGAATCTTGTTAACCACAAAGTCAGTGAAGGAAAAACTGGAACCATTCCAGTTTGTATATACAGTAAGTTGAGGCACAGATGATGCTGTTGCTGCCCTCATCCATATTATGCAAGATTTTTTTTTGTCTGCCTTCAATACAATTATAAAATGTCAAGCTCAGACAGGAGCTTAATGCATAAAATCAGAGTTAATGATGAGCAGAAGATGGTCTTTGTTAAACTGTCCTGTGTGTATTAAGGTTAATATACTGATATAGCAGCCCACGCTGTGGATACTTTATCATTAAATTAAACTATATATTTCAGCACACCCCTCGTGTGTAATGTACTTGTATTGTGTTGATGTGACTAAGCTGCTGTTTCTTAGTGAAACAAATTCCTGATCTATGATCTGACAATAAAGCATTATCTTATTAATCTAAATTGCAGAGCTCAAAGGTTGAAGTGAGAGGCAAAGTGTATCATGGTTCAATCCAACAACTGGCTTTATTAAAGAATCTCTGAAGGAGTAAAAAAGATAAATTAGGGCTGAACAATTTTGGAAAAATTGGAAAAGGCTATCTGTACTTTTTTCTGCAAAGCATTGAGATGTGATTCTATTTACGATTTATGTTATATTTTATTTTTTAATAGTAGGATTCAGTCAGGGGTGTAGAGGTCTCAACAACAGGGTCAGCAGCCTTTACACAAAGACCCTATGGAAACAAAGGGAGGGCATCTGAAACACAGGGACATTTCAGTACATGTTGGAAGAGGACAAAACTTCAGGGTCAGCAGCTTTTACACAGAATAAGATCAGACATTTTGTCTGCTCAAAAAATATGTTAACAGTTGCAGTCTTTCCTACTTCAATTTGTTTATAATATATCTTGCAACCCTAACACAAATAATGTTACTTAAAGCAAATGGCTAGTTGTATTAGAATTTGACTTATTTGAAATTTAAAGCCTTGTATCAAACGAGTTCGATAATAAAAAAAGATTAAATAATTTATCATGACCAGAAACCAAGCCCAAATCAGTGAGTTTTAGAAAGAAGTTTATTAAAAGAACATATTTACAGATAAAACAGAAAAGTTAGATTTTTACAAAGAACAAATGTTTTTTCTTCAAACGTCAAAATTAAACAGAATTTGACTGTAAAGACAAACAGTGATTGTTCTAATGCTAAGGCAGAGGCAGAGGAACCAGCGAAACATACAAAAATACCACCATTTTACAAACCAATCCCATGATAAACATTTAAATGTAGATCAAACATCAGTGCGTTCAACAGTGGAGATGACCAGCGATGTTTACAAGGAACAACTCATTTGGTGTTTAAAATGAGAGAAATCATTTTTTATAAATGCATGAACCACGATCTTGTTTTAAAGAGGAGGTATTACACTTTCATTTTAAATGCTGAGTATCCACTCATTTTGATCCCCTTGCCAAGTCACTCCAGCTTCAGAATTGTTAATGGAGAATGGTCATGTGACAGCATGAGTGATGCATGCTTGTCTTACAGTTAACTACATCAGTCTGCCCCAGGGCAGCTGTGGCTACAGTAGTAGCTTACCATCACCGGGTATGGAGTGAATGAATTCTCTGTAAAGTGTCTTTGAGTGTCCAAAAAAGCGTTATATAAAACTGATGGAATTATTATTATTATTATTAACTTAGGTCGACAGGGTCTGTGAGAGATCACTACATTAATCAGACATGCATGGATGACATCTAAAATTTCTTCAGGCATGTTTTTGATGAGGGATCAATGTAAAAAAAAAAAAAAAAAAAAAAAAAAAAAAAAAAAAAGAAAATTGCGTAACACCCCCTCTTCAACAAAAAGGGAAAAAAATGAAATGTTTTGTTTTTAAAGTTCATTAAAAATATGAAATCAGACTTACTCTTAATATGACATTTGTTTACTGAAAAGACTGAATACAGTGTAATTTTATTGGAAGTATAAATCTATACCAACTAACAGCCACTTAACCTCAAAATCACATTAGGTTTTGTGTTTTGTTTTTTAGTTCTTTTTGCAAATTCCACACAGAAATCACAAATTAGAATCACACCACAACAGATAATTCAATTTCAGAACAAGACGAAACAACAAAACAAAATTCACTGAGATCAAAATGTGTAATTTTGTCAATCAGTATTAAAATTGGGGATTTTTGTGTTTCATAAAAACAAAATGGTTGAAAATAAAATGTTAGAAGTTGATTAACATAACTTTTTGCTCCACTGATGTCACAAAATGGCCGCTACCTGTTTTGTTTACGCTTGACCTCTGTCCTCTGACCCAAACACAGTCATAGCAGCGCTTTCTACACTTAGATTTTTTTTTTACATTTTTGTTTGGAATTTACATTTTCTGAGAATTGTTTACATTTCGACTCGTTCAAAGTGCTCTGATCTGGTTCAGCTTACATTCATCTAGGAAACAAGGAGACACTAGGAAAGGAGAGAAGAAGGCAAGGAAAAAAGAAAAGACTTGCTTTTTCAGTTTGTTTTTTGTACCAGGATTTAAAACTGAATTTTGGACCCATTTCACACTTAAAGTTCCTCAAAAAGTTTAAACTTTTGTGACAATTTTTTAATTCCAAAATAAAACATTCCATAATATCTGAAGAGAGCGCTAAAATAGTCAAACGTGTGAAGGACATTTAAAACCTCTTCAGACATGTTTTTAATGAGTGAACAATGATACGACATGGAGGTAACTCCATAATGTCCATTTTGCACAATAGCCCCTGTAAGGTTTGACAAGTTGAGCAACATCAAATTTGAAACTTCAAGGTGTAAGTTATAATCTCATTGTCTCTAAATGAATAATGTGCATTTGACATTTTAAATCGAAGAGTCAGTACAAATTTGAGTCAACACTCTCAAGTGTGAAAAGGGTCTAGGGATGAAATTATTTTAAATACTGTCCAAACTTGTTGCTGCATTTTTGAGGCAGTAGGGCTTTTTTTCTTCTTTTGTTGCAGAATTTTAAAAACGTCCATTTCGTTTGAATCTGCAGATCTTTGACAGTTTTTTTTTTTTTTTGAGTTGAAGTTTGTTTCTTTACCCAAGTGAAAATCCGGGGATTGGGAAAAATGTGTCTGGCAAAATCTGGTCTTTTTTGTAAAGTTGTATTTCCTGGTTTAGACCTGGTCCAGACCTGAGTCTACTGGAGTCTTTTTTTAGTAGATGGTGAGATCTGGTTTAAACCTAGTACAGATCCAGTCTCTGTAGGTCTTGCTCAGTACATTGGGAGTCCTGATACAGATCTCGTTCAAATCCGGTTCAGACCTGGTCTCTCTAGTTCTTGCTCAGTAGATGGTGAGATCTGGGTCAGACCTGGTTCAGTCTTTTCTCAGTAGATGGCATGTCCTGGTCCCTATTCAGTCCTGTCCCGGTCTCTAGTCCTTCAATATATAGTGAGTCCTGGTTTAGTCCTGGTTCAGACCTGGTTGAAACTCGGTCTCTGTAATCTCAATATATAGTCAGGCTGACTGAGCGGTTCATCTTCTTGCCGATCAGTCTTCCGTTCCTGGGTCCGGTCTGGAGTGTGGATCTGGTCAGGACCCGGTCTGTGGACAGGACTTTCTCTTCTGCTGCCGCTCGAGCCATCTGAGCCTTTTTCAGCTCCCTACCACAGAAGAACATAGCATTAGGGAGTGTGTCAGATGCCCTCCCCGTATGCCAGATAATTTGTTTTCCTCCATTTTGACCAAATGCAAATGCAGAAGAGAGCGGATATTTTGTGAGAAACTCTTTGATGAATGCACGTCTGAATTTGAACAGGTGTTTAAAATGGAGGACTCGGGTGTGAATGACTAAATACACAAAGAACTGTCTGCTTCTGGATCTGTCCGGACTAGTTTAATTTTACACTCACTTTCACTTTCAGATTTTTGTAATTCCCTCACACCCTTTTTACTTTATGGGGAAAATCATTGTGCCTATGCAGTTTAGGCTTACATTTATTACCAAATTTTATCACCCATTTCAAAATTGTATAAGTATTCATAAGATATACTTTGAGGTCAAAGTACATAGTTTATATAATAGTGGTAGTTGATTAGTCGGTTTAAAAAAATCTATTGCACTGGCGTTATGAAATAGTAATGGCAGTAGTACTGACAATCAGTAAGACTGATTCTGTCAGTGCTGTTATTGTAGTACTAGTACAGCATTGTAAACCACTGTATATTACATAATAGCAGGAGTAGTAATGCACAATACTTCCAGAGTTAGCATGGTACTCACTTTTGCAGTAGTGCATTCTTGAACTTCTCAGCGTTGAGCTCCACTCTGAGCTGGTCAGCGTCCATCTTGGCGGCGGTGAGGAGCACAGGGTTTCTGAGTAGCTGTGACGTGGAGGGTCTGCGCGAAGGGTCCGGGTGAATCATTAGCTGAGGAAATAGAACAACAATTATTTCATTATCAGCTGAGAGTACAGGTATATAAGGATAACAAAAGGATTTTATTATCAACAACACAAATACAAAACCATGTGCTATCTCACCTTGAGCAGTGCGATGAAATCCGGAGACAGGACCTGTGGGATGGAGGGTAGTTTTCCTTGCCGGATTTCGTGCCATTTGTCTCCGTTTGTGGGAAGTGGCTCAGCTCCGGAAGCACTCACCACAGTGAGCGCCAAAGCAAAAATGTCCGCTGTAGTTCTGTATCAAGTTGCAACTTTCTGCAGGTAGAAAGTCAACTGCGTGATTCCATGGAAATTAAAAGTTAAAAATCATACTATGGAACATTTTCTATGGAGATGGATATGTTTTATGCTATACTGTGGAACATTATAGCCAAAGAAACACAACATTTCCATTAAAAAAGAGCAGGCTTGTGGAGATGCAAGCCCATTACAGTAAGGATGCAGATTGTTCAATGTTTTTCATTTCAATAAAAACATGCTTTTATTTCAGTCTATTTTTTGGCAAAAAAGTGACATAATGTGGCTTTAATATCAAATTAAGTTCTATGACGGGAGAGGTCAAGTTTATTTCAGAAAAGAATGAAAAAAAAAAGAGGCCTCACCTCCTGTAGAACTTCATTGGCCAGGTACCGGCTGTCTCCCTCCTCCACCTGAGGGTTATTCACACATGTCACATGACCCAAGTCACCTGATCACACACACACCACAGTTAGTACACCTCATGATCAAATATCACAAAATTATTAACTAAAATACAGTTTGTGGATAGATTTCTCACCAATTTTGTAAATGACGCTTGTAGAGAGTTCGTCCTCTTCTTCGTCCACATCTTCACAACTTGTAACTGATTTACGTGAAATAAAGATATTACCTGACAAAAGAGAACAATAAATGTCAGAATAGAAACTCCAGAGCAGCAACTCATCTGATCTAAACACAAACTTTGGAACATGTCTGGTGCTGAGAAAAGACATAACCATCAAGAGCAGGAATACATTTTAGGTTTTACATTTAAACAGTTTAATATTTATACTGTTTTAATGAAGAAAAAAAAAGCGTGATTCATATCCAATATTAGCATTGTTACGGCTTCACGTGGGACAAATTTCATAAAAGAAAAACTCAACTATGCACCTCTCATTATCAGACTATAAATATGAAAAAAACTGACAAGCAAAACAACTGTCAGGGAAGAGAAACATGCCACCCTATTTCACCACCTTCTCTGATCTTTGGAGAGGTAATGCTAATAGTAAAAGCAGTAGTAACACTCGCAGTGTTTGCACTTGGTTTGATGTCCATGTGTTATACAAGTAACAGTAGCAGTTTTATTCTCTTACTTGGTTTAATGTCCATGTGCACGAGGCCAGTGGAGTGCACGTAGCGCAGCCCTCTAGTCACTTGGAGCAGCAGGTCTTTTAGTGCAGCTTCGTTTAAATATGTAAGTCTTCGGTAGTTTTCAGACACTAGGTCAGCTAGCGTACCGCCATTGCAGTACTCATTCTGTATTAGCATGTGTTCGTCCTCAGCCCACGCAGAGTAATACCTCACCACATGGGGGTGCTGTCCCAGGACCGCATGTGCATACACCTCACGTAGAGCATTCTGTCTGAAAGGGCAGAGAAAGATAAATATTAAATTACATTTCAAATTCTCTGCATGGTGCTGATGTTTGTTTTATTAAGTATTATATTCTTAGTAACACTAAATCTAGCTCCAACAAATTGGAGTTCCATTTCATCCCCCCTAACCGGGGCTTCAAACTAAGATAATCATTCAGAGCTTTAAGCCTTAAGCAGCGCCTCTGGTACATACATACATAATTCCCTTCCCTTATTCTTGAGAAACATCTAAACATGATTTAGTGCACTCACTCGTCCACAGATCCGGCGAGTGGTTTCTTGGACCTCTTGATGGCGTAGATGCAGCCATCCAGTCGTTTCACACATTTAAACACCGCCCCAAACTCTCCACAGCCAATCTTCTCCAACTCCAAGAACTCAGAGGTATAACGTGACGCCATGTTACTGTGCATCATCGTGATACGCTGAAAATATGAAAAAACACATGTGAAAATACTGCAAAACACTGTAAATTTACACAACTGATATGAGGCCAGTCAAGTTAATGTCCATAGGCCCAGTAATTACAGAGATATCCACCTCCAACTCAGTTTCAACTTTTTAAACTTAACTACTAACTATCAAGTACAGGGATACTACAATTTTGGGTCGTTACCTCAACAGAATCCATTCACAGGTGTCATTTAAATGATTCCTGCCTGATGTGAAGGACTGAGTGAGGACTTTTGACCATTCAAAAATCCTTCAAATCAGTTTGGAATTTCTCTAAAATTAAGTAGTAAGAGTGTAGGTGAAACAAAAAGATAACTGTTTTTACCTTTGAGGGAGGCAGGATTTCCTCCTCTCCTTCTCCATCACTAGGGTCCATGTCTTCACCACAAGAACTGAAACAAAAACACAAGATTTAAGGTTAGAACTACACACTGGTTTAACTCTTTCCCCCCTGGACGCCTACTAGGAACAACCCATACATATGTTACTAGGGCTACCTATAGAGCATAATTGCATAAAAGAAAACAGACTTCCACGAGTGATTATAAATGATTTTTACACTCATGAACTTAATTGTAACACAGACATATTTGGTATCTCTGGAAACCTTAGACTCTGAACTATTCATTTATGGATGTTTAAATGTGATTCAACTCATTTATAGGTGTATAACAGCTCACTGAAAATGAGAGTTTACCTGGTCAGGTGCAAGCTCGAAAACAAAAAACTACATTCAGCATCTGATATCTGCATGTTCTGAGTACTATATTCATAAAAAACTAAAAATATACTTTGTCAAAGTATTTAAACAGATTTCATATCACCAGATACAGTATAGCCAAGTGTACACCTGTTTTTACCTGTTGTTCACCTGTGTGCACCTAATTCATTTTTTTCCATTTAGCTTATTCAACTCATTTAACTTATTCAACTTATTTTATTTATTCAACTCATTTAGCTTATTCAACTAATTTAGCTTATTATAATATAATAATAAAACTCTTCCCCGTCAGTGTGTGTCCAGTATTTGTCATCTTGGTTTCTTTCTCGTGCGCAGAGCTCCGCATGAGCGTTTTTTCTGTAGCGATTCTGTTATACATTGCATCTTGGGAAAAAAAACTGAAATATTTTAAAGGACTAGCTTGGGCAACATCCAGATTTCAGGGCAATTTTGGTTCATAATCGAGTATAAAGCTCAGATAGTTTGTTCGGATATCGCAGGACTCCACACAGACGCATCAGCGGCATTCTCATCTTCTCCCCGAAAGTCCGTCGCTATCGCTGTTTTCCACTTTATAATCAACTTCAACATCATCACTTTGAAATCTATAAAAGTCACTTTCTCTAAACTTATCCATAAAATACGTCCGCTCCTCATTATTTCTAAAACTGCGCGCCGCAGCGCCGCGATCTTTCCATTGCACGTGTTTCGTGTTGTGTTTTTTCCGGAAGCTACAATCGTCAGTATTTCGATTAACTTCGGAAAAAATCGGCGAAAACATATCCTTGAATCTTATTGGTCAGTCTAGTGTGGGTTGTAGTGGCCCCCACCGATCACAGTCTCTGTTTAAATGTGAAAAACCGAGCCATTTCTAAAGGTCGTCAAATCACGTCTTTAGTGATACGGCGGAGGTGTCAAAAGTCGTCATTAAGGGTTCAGGGGGGTCGTCAAATGTCGTCTTCATGGGGGAAAGAGTTAAAGGTGGTACAGCTATATTCTAGTATATGAGTATGGAGTCTAATCCCTAGTACTAAAATCAAGTTTGAAATTTTAGTATTCTGACTACATTAAACAAGACCAATAAGAGTCCTCAAACATGAACATTTTCAAATCTAGCATATGTTTAGAGAGTTTTTGGTACTCACTCATTCCAGTGTGCCCTCTTTCGGTTGACCCTTTGCTGTGTGGCCGATTGGATGAGCAGAGAGTCGGGTGTGAAGGGGTTAAAGTTCACCAGTGGCGTGTGTTGTCGCCGGGCACTGTCTGTCAAGGCCTTTCCTGATTGGTCGGTTTTGAACAGCGCCACTCTGCGATTGGATGAAGTAGTGCCCGTCGTCCGCGCTCTGGACAGTAAACTCTGAGGGGAGAGACACATGTTAGAAACTTGTAAACAATAAGCACTTTAGCATTTTAAACATTGCCCTGTGTGTCAGATGCCCTCTGTGTGTCTCCATAGGGGTCTTGTTCTGTATAAAAGCTGCCAACCCTGTAGTTTAGACATCTACAAACATGTTCTTGAATGCATGGTGTTCTTGGATTAGTTTAAAGTTCAGATTTCAGTTTCTGTCAGATGTAAATGCTCCTCAAGGCGTTTGAAATTCAGGATTCTGTCGAGGTGCACAATTCAAAATACAAACATGAGATCTAGTATGTCAAAAAATGTGAAATGAGATTTTTCTTTGTTTTTTTCAGCCCCATTATGAACTGTGACATTGACGTTTCGGGTGTGTGTTGTAGCTTTTGTCTTGTGGCGTCGTGCAAACATCAGTGCTTTCAGGTAAAATTATCCGTTTTTGTTTAGTGTAAAATGAGCTGACTTCTTTCAAACCTGTTAAAAAAAATCTCAAATTTCCAAGCTTCAAATAAGCAGATGTCCTTCGTGAAGTGACAGTTTAAATCAGTGTTTAAATGTCCACACAGAGGTTTTAACAATTTTAAAAGACCTATATTGCACAACTCTCAGAAGAGTCAATTTGTTTAATTTTGTTTCATTCACACATGGTCAAGTAACCCTGTATTATTGGTCTGACTATATCTATAAAGCTCAAAATGCACTGTTCAACTTTGTGATATCATGAAGCAGTAGTTAAAGCAGGGGTGTCAAACTCATTTTGGTCCGGTGGCCGTATCCAACCTACTTTAATCCCAAAGGGGAAAGATCAGAAAACTCATGGCATATATACCCCAAAAATAGCAATAAATTCAAATATTTGTGCAGAGAAAAGCAAATCTATTACAGAAATCTTTTTAAATTGATGAACTCTTTCTTTTACAAAATATTATAATATTATGAATAACCAGAAACCTTTAAGAAAAATACAATTTCAACACAATGTTTTAACATTAACTTGTATGCAAATAGGAATAAGTCAATTTTTCTTGGAAAATCCTGCACTCGGCTCCACTTTTCTCACTTTTAACATTTTGCTGATGATGGTGTCCCAATCAACAATCAAAACGATCGTCCTTTAAGAGCATTTGGAAAGAGACAAGTCTTCATTTGTGCTGCTCTGGTGGGAGGGGCCACGCACAGAGGTGCTGGAGACACTGCTATGCTAAGCGGCACAAAAAATGACCAATATTTTAATAGAAAGCATAATTAAAATATTTTAGTAGAAAATCAGCCGAAGGCCAGATTAAAGGTCTTGGAGGGCCGAATTTGGCCCCCGGGCCATATGTTTGACACCCCTGAGTTAAAGTCAACAGCTCCTTTTACCTTTAGTTCAGTAGAGATAGGTAATTCCAGGTCTGAAATCATCCAAATGATTCTAGTGAAGGTGTACAGCATTTAAAAACACAGTGGCATACTCTATCCTCACATGACTTCACAAGGAGGAACAAAGTGTTTTCTGTTTGACAGAAGAACTCAGCCTAAATATGCAGGGTTTGTGTATTAAACTTGTGTGAATAAAGCAAAACACAACTTCAAGTAGTATGTTTTGAATACCAAAATTTCGCAATATAAACCCTTTAAATAATAAAAGAATCTTTGTTTAGGTTTTTAAATTAGTGATGAGGTGTTAAAACTTCTGTGACATACCACACAGAGCCGAGAGTCTCCACATGTGGAACAAGGCTCTATGGTCTAACCTGATTTAAATATCCTGTGTGTAAACTAGTGGGCATTATGGCTGCACAATTTAGGGGGTTCCTAATTACAATTTAATTTAAACAAAGATTCAAGCCAAAAGTGCATGTATTAAGCCAGACCAGAAGCATTACCGTTTGGTTCTTAATGACATAAAGAGGACAGACTAACTTTAAATAAAACTATTAGTTCATAAGTTCCATTAACAACATTACTCAGTTCAAACTCCAAAGCTGGTGCATTGTGGGTAGGTGTAATTCAAACATTCCTTCAGTTAAAGTGAGTTTAACCCAGTGACCCACATCTTAGAGTTACGTAACTCACTGCACAGGAGCCAGGTTAAAAGCAATCGACCAAAAATGTATTATTATTTTTTTTTAACAGATTTAAATGTGCCACTCTTTTACATTTCAAAAACAGCCCATTTTTAATATAAAGTTGGACTTCACTAAATGGACATATGCATCAAAGGAATGACTCAGCATTTTAGAGCTTTAAACAATTGACAAGTTAAACATTAAAGCAATATATTTTCTGCAATATTTGACAAAAAATTCTAGTTTAATGCTTTTTTTTTTTTGTTTTCTAAAAGAAGCAGTTGACTAATGTGTATTCCAATTCCTTTAGCCAATCCAAAAGCCAAACATAATGGACAATATTACAGAATAGTTACAAATACCTTTAACTGAAACCGTATTAGTGCTTTAATATTAATTTTACTTGTGGCTGTTCGTGTTCGTGTCACCAAAGCAAAGCAGAGAACAAACCACCTGTTGAGTCATACTGTTATCCCAGAGGAGCACATTCCAAAACATGGTGCACATATTTAACATTGCAGCGCTATTTTAAAGTTTAAACTGAATTTGTATGTGTAAATACATTGGTCAGGTGTGTATGAGAGGCAAACAAACCTTTGGCGTGTGTGGCGTGTCGAAAAGCCGCAGCTTTCTGAAGGTTTTGTGTGGAGGAGTGTCGGGGCAGTCGGGGATGGGAGAACTAGACGGTTCCCCCTCATCCTGCGGATAAGTCCGGTCTGGAGAGTCTCCGAAGAGTCGGGAGGAGAGCTTCTTTGGTGACGGGGAGCAGGTGGCGAAAAGGCGGCTGGTGGGGGACTGTAGGTGCGTGGGAGAACCGAAGCTCAGTCCGTCCTCCTCGTCCTCCCAGAGCTCCACATCATCCGCGGACTGATCCAGAGCGCTGCCCGCCTCCATGCGCGCTGCCACTGGAGAGTCCATCTCCGTGAAACCGGACTCTTCCCCGGTGCTGTTGTTCACGTCGTCTATGGGCTCGTCCTCCCCGTCGCTGGAGGTGAACTGGAGCTTCTGTCGGATGGGTTTGCACTTGGGAGACGCGGATCCATGCCGCTGGCGACTGTAGCGCGACATGTTAAGGGTTTTAAGTCCTCGCGTCGGCAAAGTGCGAAGAAAGCGCAATAAAAGCGGTCGAAATCGGGAACAGCGACTTTTTGAGTGCACTATAAGATGCTATCAGGCGTTTATCCAAGTTAAAATAAGAGTCAAACGAATAAAAATAAGTTTGAAAGCAACCAAAGTCTGTTCAATTTTTGTAAACTCACACGCCCATCAAACCGCCGCGGCCCACATTGGCTGTTATACACTGCGCAGAATAATGTCCCTCAACGGGCTCAGAGCCGGTAAAATCCGCTCCTGTCCTGTGTCAAGTCAGTGGCTGTCCCTCGGTGAGACGTGGATGAATAAAAACCGAAACAGAGAGACGTCTTTCGGATAAAAGCGCTGTGTTGTGCGCGCAGACCGTGGATGAACTCCCTCCTCTGATCACGCGTGGCAAAGGACTTCCCGCGGCCGTTGGTCACGTGGCCCCGGGCGACCAATCAGAACGCGTGACCGCAGTTTGAAAAGGGGGCGGGGCGTGCGTGAGGACTCTGGCGCGAACGTGAGTGACGCAAAGACGTTACGTGAGAGTGTGATATCATCAACGGTAGAACAAAAGAAACATTTACTTCTGAAAAAGAGCCACGAAGTCATAGTTTTGACCTAAAAACCAGTTTAAAACCAGTTTAGACTAAAGATTTCTCGTCCCCTCACTAACTTTAACAATCAAACACAAGAAATGACCGAAGAATAATGGGTAATTAAACATAAAAGTTAACATTTAGATAAGCTAAACAATAAGAATCACTTCAATTAATAGGAACGCTTCACCTAAAGCAAAGACATGCCAGAACTTGTTCATCTGTTTGGAACCCTGAGCAAATACATGCATAATTATAATTTAAAAACACCCTTTTAAAGAAAAATACTGAACAAAAGTATAATATTTAATTTTGAGTAGAAACAAGTAAGAAAACTTTCAGCATTCTGAATACCACCAGATCTAAATGAGGTCAATAAAAGGACTATTTTTAATTTGTGTTAATGCTACTGTAGTTACTGGTTAGTTAAAACTACCCACAGGAAGACTCTAAAGTGAAATTGACAAACACTTGAAAACCACTGATGGCTTAACTTTATCCTAATAATCATCAATAGGCTACCATCTAACACAATTATAAACAGCAGCTTGAATTAAGTAATGACTATTACAAGTAATAGAATATGAGATTTAATCTTGCATTTGGACAGTTTCCTTTACTATTTGTTTTACCGTAACGTTAATGTCATCACGTCTGAGCTCTGATATCTCAATACACCTCTCCTATTTGTCAGAGCAAACAGATAAATACCATGATCAGTAGGAAAACGTGGTAATTCAGTTTAGCTTTAACAGTCTTCCTATAAACCTGCCAAAAATGCATTGCTTTTAATATTATTTTAAATATCATCTGAATTGTTCAGATTACCAATTTTGCCAATAAAATGAATCTTAACAGTGAATAAGATTTTGATTGGATCACAGTTTAAATCCCACACTCACAATAAATGACTAAAATCACTCATGTCATGTAGTGTAATGTTGAAAGAATTCCCAAATTAAATCACATTTCATCATAGGGCTGATCTAGAGTGAAACATGGTCCTATTATTGCATATAGGCATAAGGCAACTGTATCATGCACATATTACTACACACAGGCCATTAGTGTAAAGTACCACTTTTACTCACTTTTGACATAGACTGATCTCAAAATGTCAGCGTTTAAAACATTAAAGCTACTTTAAATCTTTTCAACTTCTTCCCTATACGTATAAATAAAAGTGAAATGATTTTTTCACAATAGCTTCATAAAGCAGTGCCATTATTTTTGGTGAAGTTTTGCCTTCTGGTTGGGAACAGGTGCAGATGTTGTAGTGTAATTCCATAACTGTTATCTAGCAACTATAAGGTAAACAAAGGACAAAACTTGTCTAAACCAATTGTGATTTGACTAATACAAATGCATGACAACACCTCTATTTTGTTAAAGGTTTAAAACTTTTTGTCATCTACTTTTCTTCAGAAGCTGCTAAATTGATGTAAAACTGATAAATATTACCACAGGTACTATTCCACCAAAGCAAGTCACAGTTAGAAAAATATATTAATCTGTGAAATCCACTTTAAATGAGCAAAATATTACAATGCATAAAGTTAGTTCTTCACATTTTTTTTTTATTAGAAATAGCATTAGCTGTACACTGTTAGAAAGCTCTCCCTCCACATTCAGGGACAAAATACTTTAAGAGTCCATTTATCAAAATCCTACAGTTCTATGTACAATAAAAGCGCAGCTTGTGTTGGAAGACTCGATTTGTCAAAGTCCGAGTGCAAAACCAGAGACCAGGACCCAGACCAGAGACCAGGACTAAAACCAGAGACCAGGACTAAGACCAAAGAGACCAGACCAGTGACCAAGAACAGTCCAGGTTTTCCCAGAGGTACCATAATCATAGGCCTGATGCAAAATGCTATCAACTCATTATTAAACATATGAAAAAAAATGTAAGGGTTGGTCACAATTATCAAATTCCAAAGTCTGCAGTCAATTAGGCAAGCTCCTATTCCTCTGTGTCAGATGCCCTCCCTTTGTCTCAATGGAGTCTTACTCTGTAAAAGCTGGCTGTACACTTTAGCCCTCTACAAACATGTTCATGGTATTTTTGGATTAGTTTAGCAGTTCATTTTTCAGCGTTCTTTAAAATCTTGTTGCTGATGGACATAATGTATTAAATTAATCCAGATTTGAAAACTCAAAATATACAACTGCAATCATAATACTTTTTCCAACCAAAAATGTGCAGCACTACTACCAGAGAGTCACTGGTTCAGACCCAGGCATATACTCTTTTTGTATGCCCCTTTCTGTCATAGTAATGTGGTGGGCCATGATGAAGGACATCTGACATAAAACCTGTTAAACCTGTAAAACTGGTTTGTGGAATGAACTCAACTCAATACTGTTTAAATACATTTTTAAGCATTTCAATCACTTTTTCCCAGACCTGCCCAGGCTCCTATAGATCTGGCTTGTTCCAAGTCCTGGTCCAAGTCCTGGTCCATGTCCTAGTTTTCTGATGCGTTCACACTTGTTCTGATCACTTCTGGTTTAGTCCTGGTCTAGTTTTAGGTTAGTTTTAAGTTTAGCTGTGATGTGGTGACTGGGCAAGTGTGAGCGCACCCCTAGTCTAGTCCCAGTCCTGGTTTATTGTCAGTCCTCCAGGCCTGGAGACTCTCCTTGTTGTATTCTTGAGGCGATCCTGATGGCCTCCTCCAGCGACGGACTCTCACTCAACTGAAACAGAACACACAGAGAAGGGTGAAAATTTTGCCAATATTTCTGAGTCATTCCCAGTTTGCCCTGACTGCATCAAATTTGTCTTTTTGAACAGACTCATGAGGAACATCCTAGGCAAAGCATTAACATCTCCATGGAGATGAGGTTGCAGACCCTCCACCAAGTTACACCTTTAACTTGCACATGGATTGGGTATTTTTCTAAATTTATGAATATGCATAAACACAATTACAATACTTGTTTTTTTCTTATTCTGATCTGAACTAAGGATATGTCAAAAATCAATAGTGATTTTTGAACATTTTCCAATCTCTAATGTGCCCGTCAATGTTTTAGTTGATATTCAACTACTGCACAAAAAGTGAAAATTGAACACATGCTTATAGTGATATTGTAAGTTTAATTAAGAATCAACAGTCCCCAAAAACAACAACAGCAGTATTCCCTTTTCTTACATCTCCTTCCTCAATCTGACCATTCAGTGACCTGACTGACCTTAGCTGCTACTTTAGGTGAACTGTGACTAAATAAACTTTGGCACTCTTAATGCAGTGGCATCCTCCATTTTGTGTCTGTCTCTAACGGAACCATTACCACCGTTTCTAATGAGTGTTAAATTATAAAAGGAACAAAATACAATTGTGACAAAGTCAAAGCAAAATCTGACTGAGAGAGGAGCAGAGGAGGGGCAGAGTTGGCATATGAAATACAAGTGGAATGGGGAGAGAGATAGAGGGGGGGGGAGAAAAGCAGAAAGGAGGTGAAGAAGAGGGACAGAAGGAAGGAGGGGAAGGGGGAAGAGAGGGGAAGATGAGGGAGCGACAACTAGACCGATAGGGAGGGGGAGAAGCCTGGTTCAGAGGAGCAGCAGTTAGCATCTGAAATACAGACAGTAAGAGAAAGAGGTGCAGGAGAGAAAGAGAGGAACAGAGAGAGGAAAAAAGAAGATGAGAGCAAGAGGGGGAGGAGGGAAGGAGCAGTAGCGTTAGCATCAGAGGCACAGACAGTAGGAGGGAGAGGAGAGAGGAGGAGAACTTGTCAAGTATAAATGAAGACAATCAAGTCCATGTGAAGAAAAAAAAGACTAAATCAGAACTAAACCAGGACTGAACCAGAACAGAACAGTGTTCTACAGAAGAGATGTTTTTTGACAAATGACACTGACTCAGACCTGAACTGCAGAAGTCAAGGAGCTGAACAATGACAAGCTGTGATAATAAACAGCATAGTGTTTTCGTTCGTTAAATAGCGGCATAAAATCACACACTCAGTTGCTATATTAATAAAACAGGCTCTGTGCACAGCAGCATGCCAACTAACTCACTATATCTAAAAGCTAACAGTCACTTTTATTTTATGGTAAAACATAAAATAAACATCCTATTAAAATTCTAATAAAATAAAGACTACCTAATTATTTTTATGTGTAGAATACTTCAGTTAGTGGCTTTGTTTTAATATCTATTTTGCCTCAAAATGAGCATTAACATTAGCAATGAGACAGAAACATCTCGCTTTCTAAACACAGAAGTGTATCGTCCGCTGAAGGATTACAGCAAAGTTGCCAGGACTTATGGTGCACAGAGCCTACTGGTCAGAAAATCTACACTTAGCAGTTTAAGCCTGCATACATCTGACATTTATTATTATTAAAACTGTCCTCCTCCTGTATAAAAGGAAAACTTCATGTAAACAACACAGTGAACAGGATTGAAGCCGATTTAACTGATTGAAGTTGAAATACGAGTGAAAATGGATTCTGTTTAGTTCTGTTTGAGAAAACAGAAGACACAATCAGGACAAAAGAGTTAGCATAAAAGGACTACAAATCTAGAGGGTTAGCATTAAGGAGTACAGGAGAGTTAGAATACAGTACTACAAAAGAGCGTTAGCATCAGGACTACATGAAACAGAGAGCATGTGGACTCAGAGCCAATTATACTGACAGAAGGCACATTTTAATACTGTGCGGATTCTCACTGGGACTATATTCAAATTTCAATTAGACCTGTGTAATTAACCACATTTTAGTCAAGATTTTGTCATTTCTAATGGTCAGTGATCAGCTGGGCCATTTCTGATGGAGTGGTCTACAGTCAATAATTCCAAAAGCATGTGGTTAAGAGCAAGACTTTGGTGGAACTAGAGTTCCACAGCAAGACTGTTGCTGTTTCGACTCCTGGGCCATTCTGTGTGGAGTTTGCATGTTCTTCCTGTGTCTGGGTTGGCATCCTCACTCCATCAACTACATGCACAATAGGTCAACTGCTCCAACTAGGTAATCCTGACTAAGACTAGCTCAAGATTCGGAGATACATTCCACTGCTCCTGACAGGTTTATCCCAGACTCACTGAAGGATGGGTCAAATACATGTAGATGACCATAATAAAAACCATAGTACATGTTTATAATAATAATAATGATAAACTAATTACTAAGAACATGAAAGATTTCTGTGATGTCGTTCTGCCCTAGTTTCCATCAGCAAGATAAACTGAAGTTGAGGAAATGTGTCCTTTGCATTTGACCCATCCTTCAGTGGCTCTGGGTTAAACTTAAGCCCTACTCTGGTCTCCTACTTTGGTCATGGGTCATTAGTATTATGCAAACAGCAGGGTCACTCTCTGTTGCCCCTCCCGCCTTTTCTCTCTCTCCTCCCCTCTATTCTCCACACCTACACTGTTTGTTCTCTTCTTCTCTCCCTCTTTATCTTCCCCCTCTTTTCTTCTGTCTCTCTATCCCTCCAACTCTCCTTCCATCCATCCCTCCATCCACCCCTCCCTTTGTGTAAATACACTGAAAACTTGCATTGGGAGGGTCAGACACATCAGGACTCAGCTCAGACCCCTTGAGTGTGACGTAAACATTGCTGCTGTTTAGAGACAAACACAGACACACTTCTCTTTATCAGAAGAACATCTCATTACAGACAATTCAGGTTTAAGGCTTCAAAATCAGCACCAAAACTGTTCTAAACGTCACCAAAACACGATCCGGTATCAGGACAAATCTCTGCTTTCATCTCTTCCTTTTAAAACTTTAAACCTTAACTTAATGACTTTTAGACACATGCAGTATCACTGTCACTGCTCTAGTTGATTTTTTGCAGCTGATGTCATCAATGTCATTCCCTGGGAGTGTGATGCCAACTGGGGGCGCTGCTCTCTCTGAAGCTCTGTTAGATTTTAATCTGAAGTGTGGATTTAGATGGAAATACAATAGGTGAGCAGATTTGTGTCGTTAAACAAGTCTCTTGCGCATAAAAATAACAAGCTAGTTAGCATAAGCAATAGTCTTTTAACAAAAAAGTGAGTAACTGACAAACACCTAAACAGCACCATGAATGCGCATATTGATCACAGGCTCTTGAAAATGTGCTGTTCATTTTCAGGTGTTTTCAGACCATCTTAAAACGTTTTGGACAATTTTGCTAATTTGTGCCTCAACTGCTGAACATTCCACCAAAGAGAACGCCCCCATTGTGATGTCACTGCAAAGTATCACAAACTGCACAAGTATACAGTATAATGGTAGAAATGTGCATTATGAACTCCATATACATTTCCTTAGCATCAAAATCAAGTTTGAATTTCATTTTAGTATCTTGACAACACTACGCTCTAGTGGTGGAGGGGTGGTAAGAGTTGCATTACAGAGAAGCAGCAGTAGTAGTAGTAGTATTGGTACAAACCAGAACACACTGTCTGCGTTTACCCCAAACACTGTTATCAGGTGAACTCGTCAGGTCTCATTAGAGTCAGTGTAAACACTACAGCTAAACAATTGATAAGATCTTAATCAAATTGAGATAATTCTCTCTAATGGTCAGTGATCAGCTTGAGTGTTTAATAGAGTAAAAGCATGTGGTTTAGAGCAGACATAAGACTTGTGAACTCTGACAAACTTGCACTGATTAAAAGTCCATCTTGTTTATGTTTATGAAAGACACTTATACCTTTTGAAGAAGAACAAAAAAACTGCCCAGCTTTACTGAAAACTAACTGAAACCAGAATCATTTAATAAAGTGTTAAATGCCTTTTTGAAGAACTGTACTTTAAGCACTACTAATACATACATTTCTGGGAGCACAGATTTTCCACTGCCCCAGTAAAGTTCCGTAGTGTCTTTACTGGTGGAGCAGGTTTTGTGAGTTTCACTCGGGCTCTGAATGCAGATTATTGTGAGACTTTAAGATGAGCAGTGAAACCAGCTCTACAAGAATGATCCCAAAATTTTCCAGAACAGGTCTGATAAATTTTGTCTCCAAATGGAATGTTACTGGAAAGAAAAGAGGGAAACTTCCCTTTGTTTAAGCCTGCTCTCTTAACAGTTTTAAAAAGTTCCTACAGTCACAACAGAACCTGTGTTGCCAGTATCTTAACCTGTATATAGAGGACACATACAAGTGTGCGTTTGTTTCTCTCACCTGTACAGCTCTGTGTTAACTGTATAATTATGTGAGAGAATGTTTCTTCCTGCACAGCGATGTGTGTGTGATGGATGAGCGATTGCATTATTTTTGGTGTCGATACGATACCAAGTACTTCTGGGGATAATTTTTTCAATACAAATACAATTTAGCATATGCTAATTACAATCAACATTTGCATATCAATCTAGTATATGCTTCGGTCTCTCACCTGTACAGCAATGCTCCTCCCGTTGGACGTGTTTATTTCACCTGTACACCCCCTCTCTTAATTGTGTTAGTTACCCTGATGATGTTAGCGTTTCTCAGCTGTATTGTGTTACCTGTCTGATATGAGGGGTTCTTTTCCTCACCTGTACAGCAATGTGTTCCGTTGGATGTGTTTATTTCACCTGTACAGTTCTGAGTTTGGTGCGTTTGCATTACCTTGATGATTATTTGATGGTGTGTTGGCTTCACTTACCTGTACAGCGATGTGCGTTCCGTTGGACGTGGCGAGCAGCGTTACTGGACCATCACCTTGATCCTGAGCGTATGCTGCTTCTTCTACTGTCTGAAACGTGCTCATATCAGGGGCCATGATCGCCACCTAAAGGATATAGAAGGAAAAGCATGTTATATCAGCTGTGTCCTCACTACGAGCGGGCTTGCATGTTAGCTGCATGTATGAATGGCTGGGAATGAATTTTAAAACACAACAACTTTACTCTCTTACCTGCTCGTCTCCTCCGTCGGCTGTTACCATGGTAAGCTGGTGTCCGCCCTGATTGGTCAGATGATGCGCCCTCTGGTGGGTGAGTTCATGTGCTGGGATCGTGATAGTCGTGCCCTCCTGCGTCACCATAGTGATAGTCCCACCCATTGCCTGAAGCTCTGCCTCCGAGATGCTCACCTGTCATGACAAAGAAGAACATTTAAAGAGGAGAGAATAGGACAGAAGTCTCAGACCATTCCAAGAACTGCTCCATCTAGGTTAAGCTTTGAAAAAAAATGTATTATGATTTCCCATCCCCCCTCTCACCTGTTGCTGTGTCCCATCCTCTTGTGTGACCAGAGCCAAGTGTTGTCTCTGGATCATCTCTGGATTTTCTGGGACAGGTTCTACTCCTGAGTCTTCTCCGTCTGCTCGTCCGTAGTTCACGCTCGGGTCATCCATTGCATCTAAAACAAAAATCAATTTCAACATTTATTAAAAACTGAGTCACACTTCCTGTTCAAATTTATAAAACCAGAGTAATGTTATGATACAGTTCTTTGTACCTGGTGGAATTTGCCGTTTAACTGTCAGATTGCAAATTTGTTGACCTGCTGGTTTATGGTCAATAGCTTTGTAATTACTGGCTCAAACCACATAAAACAAAAACTGGCACAAAATTCAACATCAGTAAATAAAAGTGAAATGAAATAAACAAAAGTGAAATTATTTTTTCACAATAGCTTCAGAAAGTGGTTCCACTACTCAACCCCAAAGATTATTGCCAGTTGAAAGGATTTAAACCTTAAGATTAATACAACATAGTACACCCCCTCTCTTCTTACCTGATGGTTCAAAGTAGGCCTCGCTCTCCTCCTCGATGGGCTCTGTGTCATTATGGGCAGTCCTCTTGTGCATTGCCAGAGTGGAGATCTGTTTGTAGGTCTTTCCACAGTGGTTGCAGTTGTAGGGTTTACAGGGCGTATGCACCACATGATGTTTGTAGAGACTCGAGTATTCTGTGAAACGCTTCTCACATCCAGGGACTGTGCACACATACGGCTTCTCTCCTGTAATACACAGATTTGTTATTACTTTGTTTGATGCATGAACAAGTAAGAATAGATTGAGAGAACAAATTACCGTATTTTACGGGCTAGTAGGCGCTCTGGATTATAAGACGCACTGTCATTAAATGGTCTATTTCCAAACTTTTTTCACAAATAAACCGCACCCTAACCCTAACAGTTCGATGGGTCAGTAGGACTTTGTTTGGCACGTTCACGGTGACTCTGGGCTTTGTTCAATTGTGGCGTGTAGGAAGGGTGTTGTCTGGGACCGCTGGATTGTTGGCGTGTTCGCAACGACTCAGTTGTGGCTCAGAGTGGCACATTGGACTTGCTTTTTCGGTTCGCTCCTCTGTTCCGTTCCTCGTCCATGTGGAGTGATGAGTGTGGCTGCGGGTGTTTGTCTGTACGCGGTCGCTGTCTGCTCCTTGCGTGTTTGCGTGCGCTGCGGGCGGCGCGGCTTTGTAGTTTACTGAAGTCGTGCTGGGACACCCTAGTGGATTCATGTATGGGGCGCTCTGGACTCCGGGGTGCGTGGACATTTTTTGATGCGGTTAGAGGCTTAACCCATTGACGGCGGATGCTGCGCAGCGCAGCGCTGAGTCCCCTGTCCGGATTGCCTGGCGATCAGCGTAACTGGTAAAGGCGGGGCCACACCTGGAAGCATGGGGGGCGTGTCCTCCTCTCACTTCCATTCACTCCCATAGAGACGCAAAACTGCCAGAGCTGTATTGTCACGTTAAACCTTCTTTATCGTGGCGTATTATTTCTCCATTGAAAAATAATCCAAATGCATCCCGAACATGTTCCCATCAAGACCTGGTTTGAAGTAACAAACGTTGCTCTTTACTTCCAGATCAACCAGTTGATCTGTTCGCTGTTCCAGACGCTCCTATAACAGGTGCCATATCGCTGTGTCGTGTAACAAATAAACACGGTCAAACACAAAAATGCTGACAGTGACAATGATAGTGAAGACACGGACAACATTTGTGTTTGACCATGTTTATTTGTTACACGAGAACAATGGGGAAATAATACGCCACGATAAAGAAGGTTTAACGTACAGCTCTGGCAGTTTTGCGTCTCTCAAAAGAGCGCGTCTAATAGCCCGGAAAATACGGTATACTTTTTATTAAATTTAATTGTAACATGACACATTTTTATATACAATTTTCTTAATTTTAAATAACAACATTATGTTCTGCAGTAGTAGCAAAAGTAGTAGTATTTGTAGTAGCAGTAGTTAAAACAACTTATTGGAAACCCTAAGTCCCTCTAAAGTACAAATGGCTTTGGGGAAACATGGTAGGTGAAAACAAGAATTTTTAGAGCACTGATTAGCTACACGGCAATACAGGATTACTCAACCATGCATGAATCAAACAAAACATAACTTTTGAATAAGATTATGATGAGGGATCACTGTTAGAACATGGTTAACACATCTGAAAAGACGCTTCTGCAGAACATACAGATGTGTTGCGCATCAGTGTTTTTAGTCAAGAGTAGACTGCAGAGACTTGTCTTTTAATCCCTGGTTCAGGCCCTGGTTTAAATCCTTGTTTATTCCCTGGTAGTTTGGTTCTTTATTTAGCCCCGTTTTTACTCCCTTGTTTTAGTCACAGTTTTGAAAAACAATCTAATTGTGAGTTTTAAAGAAGACATATTGTGCTTCTGTTTGCTATATAGTTATAATCTCACACCCATGGGTCATGATGTAATAATTTGGACATTTAAAATCACAATAGTCATCTAAAACTACAAGAAAACAGAAGAACCAAAACTGCCAACTTCCGTATTAGAAAATTGTGGTGCCCAATAGGAGCTGCCATTGCCGTAAACGTCATCACAAGACACAAAAGTCGGCACTTCTGATGGAAAGCTGCACTTCACGCTAGTGAACAGCTGATTTCTTTTCTCCATGTGTAAAAAAATGACTATGCGACATTATTGAATCCTATGTGTAGCACTGATTAAGAGATTAAGATTAAGAGAACGAAGTAGAGAGGAGTGGGTGTGTACCGTGGACAGTGAAAATGGGAGTCGATTATCAATATGGAGTCTTGAAAATAAGAGATTAAAGATTGCTCAAATATGTACAAATCACTCCAAATACAAATTTGAGTGAGTAAATGGTGAAGGGAAACAACTACAACATGGTTAAAAGTCCTGAAAAGTCGATATTGCAGAATAGGTCTGCTTTAAGTATTGGGATTTAATTTTCAGTCCTTAGACCTACCTGTGTGTATCCTCATGTGGTTCTTGTAGTTCGTGGCGCTGGCAAAGCTCCTCCCACAGCTGGGCTCAGAGCAATAGTACGGCCTCTCTCCTGTGTGAGTCCTGATGTGAACTTTTCTAATGTTTGAGGTCGTGAACGACCGACCGCAGCCCTCCACTGGACATTTAAAAGGTTTCTCTCCTAAAAAACATGAGGTGAATTAAGAGGAGAGACAAAGGAAAAGAGCCAAAAGAGCAGAGCGAGAGGTGCAGTGGTAGTACATTGTACCTGAGTAGGTCCTGGTGTGTTGCAGTAGCAGTAATAGTAGTAGCAGTAATAGTATTCATAGTTCTTGTACCTGTGTGTGTCCTGGTGTTTCTGCAGGTCTCCAGACGTTTTAAATGATTTGCAGCAGTTGAGTTCTTGACACCTGTACGGCTTCTCTCCAGTGTGAGTCCTCGAGTGGCTCTTCAGACCATAACCTGAAACATATGAACCACTCCTCAGTCTCACCCAGTCTCAAATCATTTATTTTGTGAATCCGTTTAAGAGCTGAATCAACATAAGATTAAAGCCATAGTATTTAATTTTGGGCCAAAAAAATAGACTAAAATCACATGGAGCCTTACTGAGGGGGCTTGTCTCTCCACAAACCTTATTCTATTTGGTTTGGAGGAAAACCTTGAAATGTTGTTTCTTTGGCCGTAACATTCCACAGTAAGGCATAAAACTTGTTTATTGTCATGGAGAATGTTCTGAAGGTTTTAACTTTATATTTCCATGGAATTATGCAGGTGACATGACATCAGCAGAAAGTTAAAGTTTTGATAAACCTCTTTTACCTGTTGCAAACTTCTTTCCACAGCCTGGATATTCACAGATGTAGGGTTTGTCCCCAGTGTGTGATCGCTCATGGACCTGAACATTCACACAGGTTAGAACCAGAGGTACAGAAGCATAAATATCAATGGCATAGTACACACTTTGAGATGGTGTGCTGTGGTGTAGAGTTTCCCGCATCCTTCATAGTCACATCTGAAGGCCTTCTCTCCAACATTTGTCATGCGTCTGTTATCGTGACCTTGAAGTACAATCTGAATAATAAAATACACAGTTAGGACCATTTTAAAATACAGAAAATTAAGTTAAATCTGACATGATCTCTCACTCTCATGTGAACGCCGTTGTCCGTCTCCACTCGACCAAAGGGAACCAAAGGGTTTTCTATGTTCTCAACCTGTAACAGAAAAAGAGGCTGTGTTTTAAATGGCATTACAGCATTCTATAAGCTAATCATATTTAAGACAGATGGGGGCAATGGACATTGTTCAAATGTAGATTTCTCTTGTAATACAGTTCTTGGGTCTAGTCAATAAGAGAGATTTTGAGTATTTCATGATCAGGTATAATGTAATCAATAGATATTCTCCAGCTGACATCAGCATTTCCTGAGGTGTGAAGCCAACTGAAGGCACTGCTCTGTCTGAAGGTATTACTCAAGTTAGAATTTAATTTGAGCTTTGTTTTAGCACAATCTGGCCATAAAAATGAATTACCATATTTTTCGGACTATAAATCGCACTTTTTTTCACGGTTTGGGTGGTCCTGCAACTTAAATTCCGGTGTGACTTATATATTAAAATTTTCACAATGACAGCCGAGAGAGGGTGCTCTAGGCTTGTGTGTCAGCATCTGCTACTCCTATTACTTCTGTACCCCTATCACTTCGTCCTCTGCTGCGCATGTCTCCTGCAGAAAGGGCCTCTGTCCTGCTGCAAGTAGTAAAATATGCAGCCAAAAACTGTATCGAGCAGCAGAAAAAAAATTTGGAGTGAGCAAGAAACTTGTGAGGGACTGCCGGAAAGCAGGGATGGAGAGTACAGCTTCACAGTAACTGGGAGGGTGCGCCATGCAACTTTCAAGGAAGTCATTGGTTGGATCCACAAAGCATGGGCTTGAGTGCCAACTGAAACCATCCTGTTGGGATTCAAAAATGCAGGAATAATTCTAACTGGAACTGATGCAGAGTCTGATGACAGCTACACAGAAAAGTAGTTGCTCAGCGATGCTCAGAAGTGTCACCGAGGATGAAGAATTCAATGGATTTAGTGATTTAGGGTAAGATGGAGTTTGGTAAACTTGTTGCTGTCTGTGCTATAGTTATCTGAATAACTATTAATATGTGACGTTAACAGCCTGTTGTTCTCTATTCTATTGTTATATTACTATAACTTGACTTTCAAGATGAAATGTTGGCTCCCGGTCTCTAATTTTATAATATAAATTTCCCCCAAAAAGTGCGACTTATATATGTTTTTTTTACTTCTTCATTATGCATTTTTTGGCTGATGCAACTTATAGTCCAAAAAATAAGGTAACTGGAACTACAGCAGGTTAGAATTATACTGTTGAAGTCTCTCTCAAATAACATTACAGTCACAAGCTAGCTAGCATTAGCTAACAGTTTGGGATACTGGAGGATGAGAGGGAACTCTGTACCTTGGTGGTGTATTGCTCCAGGACACTGATGGTCTCGGGGTCTATAGCGCCTTCCGCCTGCAGGTCGGCCACTGTGCCATCGGCTTGGATGGCGAGGATGGTATTGGACTGGGGCATGTGCACAGTATGTTGGATATAAGCCGTGCTCCCATCCTCCAACTGCACCTCCTGCAGACCTGACTGTTCATACGAATCTGAGAAGAGAAAAAACAAGAATCTTTATTTCAAATCAATGTCTGGGGTTAAATCTCACCTCATTAAATAGAATAGTAGAGACAAATCAACTATTATAGTCTTTAGGTGGTAACTAAAGCTGTCAAAAAACAAAACTGCAATCAATAGAAAATAAAAAAAAACACAATATAATGATTTTATCAAGATAACAGATAGTCACAGAGATGAGATCCCTAGTTATTAGTAATTTCTACCTGAATCTGGTAAACTCATATACTGATTTTTTGTAGTGAAGAAATGCTAAAGGTTGAAGCACTGCAAAAATTGTAATGTTGAACGATTTGGGGGGATAAAATTGCGATTTTTTTGTGATTAGATTTGCAACATGTTTAAAAAGTTGATTTCAAACATTGTAAACGAGTGCATGTTTGTAGAGGTCTAAACTACATGTATATAATAGGGCTGGGCAAAAGCAGCATGAGTTTGAGTGTGATTAATCGAATGTTATACGCAAAACCAACTAATGAATAAAAAATAGTGTATAGCACACTTTTATTAGAAATGAAAATGAAAGAGCCTTACATTTGTTGTGCAAACAGCATTTCTTTCAGAGGGGAACCTACAGAGCCTTCAAGGCATTCTCAAGGCTCAAGAAAAAATATTGAATGGATTTTTGTACTACTAATACATTTTTTTCAATTTTTTTTATTCAGTGAGTAATAAACACTACACTAGTAATCATTTGTAGATCACTGTTATAAACTTGGACTGATATTTCTTGGGAATCAAAGGGTTAATATAATGGCATAGAAATGGACCAATCGCAGTTGTTCTTCCAATGGTATCTGGGTAAATCAGTGACTGAGTTATGAGCGGGATCATATCACGAAATCTTCGGGGCCTTCGCGAATACCCTGTGATAGCATTATGTAAGCAAGACCGCAGCGACGAAAACCACACTGGACACCTCTATTTGGACACCTCAGGAGCGTCTGGAAGAAGGAGAACAAAGAGAAAGACTCGTGAACCGGAGCTCGCACCCCGGTTGGAGCTCAGAGCCCACGGCCAGGCCAAGCCTCTCACGTGGTCAGAAAAAAGTGAAAAAGGTGTAAATAAAAGACGTGAAACTTAAAGAAACGCACGCGGTGGACGTTTTCAAAATAAAAGTCAGTGAGGAACAGATGTTTACAATAAAAATAAGAAGAAGAAGAACTGCGTTAACGGCGGTAAAATAATTGTCGGTGATAATTTTGCGTTAACTAATTAATTCATTAACATGTTAATGTGCGCGGCCCTAGTATATAAAAACAGTTTTCTACTAAAACATTGGCTATTTAGTGTTTTTTTTGTTAACTGAGGGCAATCAATCATTTAAAAAAAAAATATGGATTTTGGGATTTAATCATTTTACCAACTTAAAATTGAGCTTTATTGCCAAAGATGTGACAAAGGATACAGTGAAAAGTGCAGTGGTTTTACCTTTGGGGGTGTGAATGTAAGCTGTGGTTCCATCCTCCAACTGAACAGCCTGACCATCCTCTAACTGTAGACCATCTCCTAATGAAAAATTCAGAAAATATAAGAGGAGCAGAGGAGAGGAGGAGAGGAGCAGAGGAGCAGGGGATGCAGAGGAGAGGATAAGACGTTACCTGCTTTGGGCACAGACAGGTGTTGTACATAGGCTGCAGATCCGACCTCGAGCTGGATGACCTGTCCGTCCATGAGGTGAGGTTCAGTGAAGGCTTTGGAGTCATGTTGAAAGTGGATAAGCTGTCCGTCCATGATCTGAGCCTCGGGGAACGGTTTGGAGTCATGTTGAATATACGCCGTGGAACCATCTGCCAATGTCACAGCCTGAAGACTCACCGTGTCCACGCCTTCCATCTGATCTCCATCTGAGGGACACCAGAACAGGCATCAGGGTTACATAAGAAAAATAATGTTTTGAAAAATCTGATTCAGCATATGCACTTGGAGATTTGTGTTCAAATGTAAAGTGTGTTATAAATAAAATTCTTGACAAAGAAATTATAAAAAAAATCAAGTATATAATGAAGTGTATAAAAAATAATGCGATTATAATTAAAACATATAGTGATAGTGAAATGTTTTAAGTAACTATCAGTGCTAAATATTGTCTGGAAAAGTGGGCAGATAACATAAAATTGCTCTTCTTTCTGCTCCAGTTTGTTCATTTTTTCATATTTTTATCTTTATGACACCGTTGATGTCATAAATAACATGGTAATTATCATTACCTGCCACAGTGACTGTCTCAGTCAGACACAGAGTGACCGGTTGACCATCGGCATCCTGAAACTCTGCCATCCCCTGAGCGTCGCCACGGTTTATCTGTGCTAGGAGCATTATTCAGCTACAAAAAGGAAATACAAGAGATTAACATTTAAAACTATAAATACACTGCTATAAAACATTAACTAGGAGCACTATTCAGCTATGGACAGAAAATATAACAGATATTAAACATTTAATGGTTCTATATTAAGCAAAATGGATTCTTGTAAGATTTAAGCCATGTTATCATGCAGTTGCCTCAAATTCATACCCAGTCTTCTTCCATTCAGACATGTTTGAACAATCCTTTATTATTAATCTGTCTACAGCTCGAAATGCTCTGTTAGACTTAGACAAACTTCCCATAAGGGAAATTATTTGGACACAGTAGCTCACACACAATATAATATAATAAAGAGTTCCACCTTGTGATGTCATGTAGTGGTAGTTTTCAAGTTAACAACTACCTTGGCAATTCCAGGGCTGAAATTATCCAAATGACTGTATGGAGTTTAAAACACAGTGGAGCACTTCCTGTATTACCACATGACCTCACAAAGTTGAAGTGTTTTTAGTTTCAGAAAAATCAACCTACATATGGGAATGGGAAATGCGTGAATGAAACATAACACAACTCCCGGTATTTTGATGAGAAAACATCATTACATAGATCAGAAAAAAGGCATATTATGAGCCCTTTGAAACGGCAATTGCATAGCAACATACACAGGAGTCAGGAGCATGCTTCAGCTCAAAACTAAATATAACAAACATCTAAAATAATAATTACACTGCTAGATATTATAACAGGAGCTAGGCACATTATTTAGCTGAGAGGAAACAAAGAAATAAATGCACTGAAACAGTGGTCAGAAACTTGCATCGGCTACAAAAAGAAAATGCATGAGCTGAACTTCTGTCGTTGTAAAATATGAATCTTTGTCCAAGTGTATCCAAAGTAAATTATCACAAGGAGTTTTATCAGCCTGGCACACTGGTGCTGCACTTGGTAAACCAGTTTATTTCTCTTCAAGTTATTTCCAAATGATCATAAAAGACAAAAAATATTGTTGTCTCATTTTGTTTATCTGGTCATTTTAAACTAATTGACTTAGCCAGGCTAGAGTGTTATACCACACACATGCTGTGAGTGTAGTGACTCAGAGTATGTGTAGTAAGTGTTTTGCTCAAAAGGCACAAAAACAGTTAGGTCAGAGCAGGAGTCACACCCACAACCCTCTTGTTTGGAGAAAGCCACCAAATCTTAAGCACTCATGTCTGTTGTTTCTTTAAAAACACAATTTAGAAGACAATTGTAAAGGGTGTAGGGCATCCAGTCTTCAAATATTCTAAATCATATTTTGTATATTTTGAAACACCATAAGCATCATGCATTTATGTGATCAAATATATATTAAGACAAGTGGACCATAATTGGCAAATAATTGGGGGGTTCTGTTCAGACTCTCCCAGGTTCATCCGCAGTGGTCAAACTTTGTGCATGTACGAAACCATCTGTGATACTGAGGATTTCGTATTAAGTTGCAGTCTAACACATATATTCAAGTCCCACATTTACCATCTCAAAGATGGTTTCTGATGTCATTTTTTGTAACCACATTCCTTTGACCATGTACATCTTTGGCTCTGGTGTAGTCAATGGTGTAAACACATTTGGCATGTTTGCAGATATCTGATATTGGGACTCATCAGTTTGGCGCTTGTCCTGTCACATTCTCATCTGATAGGTGAAGTTACTTTTGGTTAGACCATAACATGTCACTGCATTTTATCTGAAAAGAGTTTGTGACTGAGGACCATAAGTTTTAAAAGGTCAAATCCTCTGATCCTGAAGCACAGCTTGTGTTGGACTGGAGCTAACGTGTTAGCCGCATGCTACCTGCTGCTAACTCCGCCAAAAGCAGCTCTCACGGCTCTGAACAAGGAATCACTTCGGGTCCCGTTTAATATTAAAATTGCATTCTCTGAGCCGGTTTAAGTTCAGTAAAAGTCTAAAGTTGTAGCCTGTTTGTAGCTAGAGGCTAGCGCATTAGCCTCGTGTCAAAGTGGAGCTAAAGGCGTTCAGAGCCTACGCTCAGAGCCGCGCAGTGAAAACAGCTCCGTAGGCTCATAAAGATCACATAAGCCTCTCCACTCGCTGCTGGACACTTTATTTCACGGTAAAACGCCGTGATTCTCCGCCGTGTTTGACTCCCACGCCGCCGCCTGTCAGCCCCGCTCCTCGGAGGCGGCTGTGGGAATAATGCACACTGGGTAAAAACCGATTTATACACTAACCTCCAGAAATTTCCAACAATTCCTCCTGTTCGACCACCATGCACCAGTGCAGGAAACGGTCCGCGGAGCCCGCCCCGGGAACATGAATGGTGTCAGCGGCCGAGCCTGCGGAGCCCCGCCTCCGGAGCAAACACGCCCTGAGATTGGTCCAAGAGGGAAAAGAGCGCAAGGCCATTGGTCCACACAGCTGTCAATCACATCTCCTGAAGCCCCAGATCGGGCATCGCAGATTCTAGCTCAATGCTACAGCTCGTGTGATGCTAAGTGGTGTTTATGCTGCATTTAAAGATTATTTTCAGGACGATTTGAACATCACCAATGTTCAGGAGGACGTCGTGTTTATTCCGGACCCATTAAGCCACACAATTTACAAAAGAAGTGTAATATGAAAGATTTAAAGAGCGACTCCCGTCTGTTTTTAGCATTAGCTCCCTTTAGCATTTGTTCCACGTTACGTCACACGAATAAAAATGACCTAAAATTCAAACTTTGTCCTTTTTATGTTGACTTTCTTCACATTCGTTACACACGCTAACACCTTTACTCTCTAAAGACCGTATAAAACCCTGTGTAAAGTCCGCGGGGCATTTAAAACTTGCCTTTGGAACGTTTAACTGCTTATTTACACCGAGCCGCGGTTTCGTTAGTCTGGTTCCCGGGCTCCCGACAGGCGCCATTCCGCGGCGGGTTCGTATTGTTTTGGACTTTTGACCGAAAAGAAGCAGCGTCCTCGATTAAATCTGACTTTCATCACATTATACGCTCTGATCCCTGTCTCCTGCCTTTGTTTGCCCTGTTTCTCCCCGCGCAGAGCCGTGAGAGCCACGATCCGGGTTCACAAACACCGGTGCAGCGAAGGTTTTCGGTGTTTTTGGGCTCCATGTTGAACCGGGGCCTGTGGGTAAAACCGGGGCGTGTGGGGGATGCAGTGAAGCCGAGGCCTCTGGGAGCAGATGTAGGCGAAGAACTGGGAGAGCAGCGGGGGTCTGCAGCCTGGAGATGTAGTTTAAAGGGCCTATGTTATAATGTTCTTCGTAATATATAAAACTGGAGTTTTACACACAAACCCTGCATATTTAGTTCTTCTCTCAAACTGAAAACACTGTTCCACTTGCTGATGTGGTAATACAGGAAGTGCTCCACTGTGTTTTTAAGATCCATACACCTTCACTATAGTCATTTGGATGATTTTAGCCCAGGATTCGCCTATCTATTGAATAAAAGATAAGTGTTAACTTGAAAACTACCGCTTCATGGTGTCAAAAGGTGGAACAAAGCATCTTGAGCATTGAAGAGTAATAACAAAGGGGAATGTGTGAATAAAACAAACAACTCCAAAGATATTTTTGAGGAGGTAACAACATTCTAACATGGCTTAAAGATCACAAAAGTCAATTTTACATAATATAGGACCTTTAATATAGGAGTTATATTTTATGGTGACCTGACGTCCCTGTTTACCCAGGACAGTCCCAGTTTTGAGCCCTGTGTCCTCTGTACCAGCAAATTCATCCAAAACCAGTGATTTGTCCTAGTTTTATACAAGAAATGTGCCAGGTGTACTTATTTCTGGAGATTATATTGCCATGTTTTTAATAAAACACAGAAAACTGTGTTTGAAAATGACCATAAGGCAAAAAAAGTGAATTGCATCAACAGAAGTCCCTCAGATTATGACTACCCCACAAGTGAATCGAGAATTTCACAATTTTATTTATACCAACCATCCCTACCCAGTGTGTCCAAGTTTTGAATTTTGAAAACCTTGTTGCCTTATCAAAATTGACAGTATCAAATATCAACTCACCAATACAGATATAGATTCAGCCCTAATACAACAAACTATACTCATACTGTCAGAAAAGGAGTTGCTCAAGTACACATGGTGACCCTGGTCAGAGCAAAAATCATACTCCCAACCTCCTGTTTCCACTTAATCTTATCCATCAAAGTCTGTGCTTTACATACAATGTAAGGAGACAAATTTTGATTATCTGTATCTACTAGATTCCCCACATGATATCTGAACTCATATTTTGAGTTTTTGAGAACATGAACCAGATTAAGCAAAACACATATCAGAATGTATTTTTATTGTCCTATAATAAAAGACCTAAATTATGTTTCTTCCAGAGACAATAAATTACCTTATTTGATTTTCACAGATTTCAATTTATTTGTAATATTTACATCATTAATATTTACAGATACAAATTGCAAATTACACAAATCTCCATTTTCTGCACATCAGCATCAGTCAGTTTTAAGTTAAATTTGCACATTCCTTTGTTTCTTCATTGATAATATAATCCTGGTCTGACTCAGATTTGAGTCCTCTGGGTAAGTCTTCTGCTCACACTGCAGAATATTTAAATAAAACATAATTTGGAGTTGTGCAGTGAGAGTCAGTCTGATTAGTTGTGCCTTTAAACCGCCTCCTTAAACATGTACAGTTGTTTCGACATTTAAAGTGATCATCGCCTCTGATTCACTGTGTGTGGACTGAACACTTCACTTCTGAAAAATAAAAATACAAAGTTCTGTTCTCGTTATTGTAATTTTACATAAGTCCATTCTTCATTCCCTCCTCCCTATTTTGTGACACCACCAAGCCTAGCAAGTCTGCTCACAGTAAGAATGCATGTTTTCCAGCAATAAAAGAAATAAAAAGTACAGATGGGCCAATTAGGATTTTTGGAGCCGATAATGATATTAGCTATTGGCCTGCTGCTGTGGTCCATAACAGATATTTGGTAATGCCAATAATTAAGAATGCAGCAGTGCAGGAAAAATATTGGTATCAGATGTCCATACTGGGCAATACTGGAACTGATATATAAGCCATCCGAAATAAAAACACTTCACTTGCTTGCCCCTTGCTCGCCCTCCGCCCTCAGGCTGAACGGTTCGAGTCTCTCGCCCTCTGGCAGCATGTTGTTCAATCTGTCCAGCAGGGGCAGTGTCTGGTCAATGCCCATCTGGACACGGCGCAGGATCATGGACATCTCGTTGACCTTTTGGATCTGTTCAGCATATTTAGCGTAACGTTTCTGCCGCTCCTGCATCAGGCTAAACAAGGCCTCTACCGACAAGTCCATCTGTAAATATATATAAGAGAAACCAGGTATAAATCAGGTCTATACTAGGACTAAAACAGGAGTAACACTGCATCTCCACAGATGTGTCCTGTAACTTAGTCTGATAGCATAATTATAACCTATAACCTGTTATTATAACCTATAACCTGTTATTATAACCTATAACAGTTCCACACACCCCTACACTTTGTTACAATTCTTTATTTGGTTAAATATACTTTGTGGTCTTATCTTGTTTTTTTGTTGTTGTTGTTTTTATTTTTGTTTTGTTTGTCTTCCTCTTGTATAATTAACTGCACATCACCAATATATATATTCAAATACACACATGACTGTGAGTATTTCAATATATTAAAGAAGTATAAAAAAAAAAGTCCTCAAAAAACAAAAAAACAAAAAAACTAGTCTCCATGGAGACTCCATGGAGGTAAAAGATGCCAAGACCACCATTCATTTGATATTCAAAAACTTCATCTAATTGGTCCATTATTCCTGTGACACACTCAGAGGGTATTGACCACATTTGTAAATACTAAATATACAAAATATACATTGTAAAATAAACGTTAGTGTAGTGTAAAACTGACTTCTAACCTCTTTGATGCGTTTGACAAGAGCATTCTGGTCAAAAGCCACAGCCTCAGCGCACTGATGCAGATGCTGCTGATAACGAACACAGAGCTGTAGAACCTGAGCTGGGTCCAGTCGGTCCAGAGAGAGAGAGGAGGGAGAAGTTTGACCACTCAATACACCTATAAGAGAGAGGGAATAAAGGTAAGAAAGAGGAAAGAGAGGGGGAGAGGGAGGTTTGACCTCTGAATACACCTGTAAGAGAGGGGGAACACAAATAAGTAAGAGGAGAAAGAGGAAGAGAGGGAGGTTTGACTGCTCAGTGAATACACCTGTAAAAGATTAGTACAAGTATGAATGGAAAAAGAGGGAGGAGGGGAGGTGAGAGGAAAGGGAGAGGCCTGACCACATAATACACCTGTGGGAGGGAGAGAGGAGATTGTAGAAATCCTGTAGTTTGAAGTGAGCTGGAGGACAGGTCAGAATTCTATGGTAAAATTTGCTGTTTGACAGTTCAGCATCTTCTCTGTCAGTATAAAGATGTGATTGTTGACAGTTGAAATGATTATAAAGGACTTTCATTCATAAGATTAATATGACAAGTTTGTGGAGCCAATCCAAAAAAAAAAATGATTAAGTTCAACATTTATGGATCATAAGTTGGGTATTTCTTTGAAAAACAGCGAATCTCCAATAGAGTTATATGGACCCCAGCCCTCCTTCATCTTTGATCTCCGATCTTTACCTTTGAGCAGTGGCTGAAATGTGGGGATTTCCTGTAGCTTTATCACGTCCGGGTCATTGTGAATGTTCCTCAGACTCTGGGTTCCTGGAGCCACCACCACAATGTCGTCCATCTTGGCTCTCTGCTTCGCTGGAGAAGGTGCTGAAAGGAAAATAAAACTAGAAAAGCACTCAGAGAGCGCAGACCTCCGCCAAGGACTACCCCCATTTTTTATATAAATTACGATAAAATCAGTCTTCTGGATCAGATCCGGATCAGCCTTTGGAATATGAAAGAGGATCCCATTGTCTATCCCTGAGTCAAATTTCATGGGGTTTGGTCAATAATTTACCGAGATATTGAGAAACAAAATTTTTGGCCCCATTTACCACAATGTTAACTAAAATTTCAAAGTGATCCAGAATCCAGGATTTCTTCCGGATCACCCCCAAAATGAAATCAGTTCTTCCTTTTCACATTTCCAACAAATCCTGAAAATTTCATCAAAATCGGTCCATAACTTTTTGAGTTATGTTGCTAACAGACAAACAAACAAACAAACAAACAAACAAACAGACAAACGCCGGCAAAAACATAACCTCCTTGGCGGAGGTAACTACTGATTTACTCCTCTGCTCCTTTGACTCTCTCCTCTGCAACCCACGTTACATCTGACCCTCTCCTCTATATCTTCTGATTCATCTGACCCTCTCCTCCCCTCCTCTGTATCCTCTGCTCCATTTATATGTTCTGTTCTTACCCGCAGATCCATGATCGAGGTGTTTATGTTCAGAATCCGCGCTTTGTTCCGCTCCCATCCTCAGAAATATGCTATTACTGTTTTTACAGCGAATACAGCTATACGCTAGGAATTTCTACCATTTAAATAAAACCTTTAGTATTATTACCAACAAGAACCGAAAATATAAGACTTTTACCATCAGATTCTGAAGCTAACCTCGGCTACATGAATGAAAGTTCTCCTTTTGTGCTTTATAACGGATTTTAAATCGCAAATTAACCCAAGATAACCACAGAAAACGCAGCGCAAATATATGTTGCTCAGTTCGAATGTTAAAACGGACATTTAAAACTGGTATTAAATCCAATTAAATCCTAAAGTGCTGCATCGTCTTGTCAAAAAAATGACCCGCTACTTCCGTAAATACGCGTCACGTGACTGGCAGACCGGAAATTGGTGGTTTTTTTCACTTTCTTTGCGTTGTATTTTTCATTCTTTTTATCTTATATATTATACTTTTATATTATACTTAAATATATTGATTATTTTAAATAATTTTAAATGTTGTATTATATCTTGTTTACAATTTACAAAACAATTCAATAAAAAAAAATCTTAAGAATTCTTTATTTCCACTTTTAATATATACTTAATACCCCGTGAATGGAAGGAACCATTCAATTGTAAAGTTAAAACAGTGAATTGAAACAAACTTTACATATTACTTTCCATTCATATTTATTTTAACAGAAAGTCAAGATTATTCTGAAATGTCAGTGCAACAGCAAAAAGTTAAAAGGTGTATAATCGTAAAATTGTCAAAGCATTGTTATCTGTAGTTAATTTTTGAATTACAAACTGTATTTATAAATGTCTAGACCAGAACAGTTAATATTAAAATATGACAATACAGATCGTTTATAAAACTTTGGAACATTCTTAAAATACAATAAAACTTGAATTTTATGAACATACTGAACATTATTTTCAAACAACAATGCTTCAATGAACAGGAAAGACAGAAAGTTAATAAGGAGATAAGGGTAAGCCTGTCACGATAATTACATCAACTTCAGTCGTTCAATATATGAGATAAACCAATGTTATTTTATGTTCTACATTAACAGTTATTACAGGTATGTGGTTCACTGTGCTGTTTTTTATTGCTCATTTCTCATGTTTTATTTTCTAAATGAACCCATTTAGAAAAGTGCTGTAGTCTTGTAGTCATTCAGTTGATTAATCAGTCGATGGAGTCTAGGTCGACCAAAATGTGTAGTCTTATGAGTACAGTTTGGGTCAGATACACAAAGATGTGTAACAGTTTTGAGAGCTTTTGCCATGCCCCCTTTTTAGTCAACTAATCAATTAGCAGGTAACGTCTTTACTGCTATACTGTCTTGACAAAAGACCTACTTGGAAAAGTAGTTAGTGGTATTCTCCTGGTTTAGGGTTATTGTAGCAGTGTAATTAATTATAATTTATAATTATTATCATTTCAATGTAATCGTTATCATAATATTTCCTGTAGCAAAATGATCACAATTGGAATGTAGTTATCGTGAGAGGAGCACAAATGCTTATGGAGTTACGGGAGATTGATGGCAGTCTGAGGCTTAGTGGCGGTGGCCATTTTGCGAGTGTTGCCCGTTGTCATTGTCAGCGAGAGGATACGGGCGCAGGTCAAGGGTCAGAATACGACTGAACATCCACTCGTCCAACTACACAGAAGAAACATGGACATAAACTTTAATAATCTTTGAAAATAAAAACTCTTTTGGGAAATGTCTAATTAATGGACCATGATGTGAGGTAGAACTATATATTTGGGTCAGATGTAAAATCCCCATGATAGTAAATATGTGTCTCCTATAATCACCTTGCTATTTCACTATAAACTAATAAAACTAACAATGCGAGTGGTGATAGACTTAAATGTTTTGCGTTGGCAGTTACATCAGTATAGACTCCCAGCAGAGCGTCGGCTTTGGAGAAAAACTCCTCCTTCAGAGAAATGACAATGATCTGCAGATTCTGTCGGGACTCTTCTCGGATAAAACTGGTCACCTGAAAATAAACATGAAACAAATGGAAGTCTAATACTTAAAATATCTGTCAAGGACTCTAACCTAAACCGATAACGTTAATACCACAAACCAGTTGTTTATTGTTATTGTGACTTGGGTTTCTTGTTTTGCAAAGTCTTTTGCAAATTTTGAGTTGCCATTAGCATGCTTCTGAGATGCATTTTCACATCATAAAAGGGGTGATTTTTATCCTTTTTTCAGCATAATTTTTTATCCTGTTTCATAATAAAAGATCTAGTATTGAATCATATACAGGATATTAAACAATAAACAAAGAGTAGCAGTGTTACTCTGGCCCAGAGTGTAGAAAATTATGACACGCAGTGGAGTGTGAGTTTGTGGGTGCGGAGTCATACTTTTCCAATGTTGGAATTGTCCAAAGCTGCATCCACTTCATCCAGGATCAGGAACGGAGCTGGACGGTAACTGAAACACAGGGCAGTTTGAACAGGGCTACAGCAGTAATAATCCACTATTTTTCTTATACATTAAGGTTAGTTTTTAATCCTACAAAATAATTATGTCTATCATGATTTCGATAATAAAGAATACTCAATATCAATTCCAATACTAAGATGATAATAGACAACAGAATGTGATTTTCAAAATGAAATCAAAGCATTTTCTTTTATATTACCATGTGATCTTATATCACTGTAATCCCTCAGTGGTCCAGGTAGGCTCATTCTAAAGCTACTCAGGAAAGGTTCATTTCTGTACTGTGAATAGGATTTTTTTAATATCGATACCTGCCCAAATGAGTATCTAGTTTTGGTATCAACTAGTATCTGCTTTTCAGTACTTTTGACAACCCTAATACAACAGTCAACTCAGTTTCATTTCTAGAGAAATTTAAAACAAAGACAACCAAACAGGTGCACAAATTCAACTGAACCCATAAAAGCCAAGGAGAGAAAATTTGTCTTTAGAATGGAATGCGGGTAAAAATATGCCAACTGAAGTCTTCTAGAATATTATGAATAGAATATTTATGAACAAAGTGTATTATAGATGAGTTTAAAAGAAAGTGGAGTCTAAACCTGTGTATGGCGAAGACAAATGCAAGCGCAGCCAGAGCCTTCTCTCCTCCAGACAGATTATCCATTGACACGAACCTTTTCCCAGGAGCCACACAGTTATAACTGATGCCGCCCAAGTACGGCTCCTCTGGGTTCTCTGCACTCAGGATTGCCTTCATCACAGAAGAGACCAAATTTAGACTAGGGTTAGAAACTGGTTCAGTACTGGTTCATATCTGGTTCGGTCTTGATTTAGACCTGGGTTATACCAGGTTTAGTCTTGGTTCAGTCTTGGTTTAGTCTTTGTCCTGGTGTTTTCCTGGTTGAGTCCTGGTTGAGTCCTGGTTTTAATCCTGGTTTAGGAATTTTAGCCCTGGTTTAGAATAGATTTTGTCCTAGTTTATTACTGGATTAGTCGTGATTTAGACCTGGTTTAGTCCTGGTTTAGAGCTGTTTTAGTCCTGATTCAGTCCTAGTTTAGGCCTGGTTTAGTCCAAGTTTAGTCTTGGTACAGTACCTGTGCACTGTTGTTTCTGCAGATCCTCTTGTAGACCTTGTCGATCTTCACACACACATGTTCAAAACACTGAGTAAAGAGCTGACACCTCTGAGTCTTCACAGTCTCAAACTCCTGACTGCACCTTCGGGCCATACGGCTGCTTGCATCAAATGCTGACACAACAAAAACAGAGGTGTGTTAATTTTTTTGAATAAAATGTAACTTGTTCTAGGAGAGGAAGGCGGAGCAGGGAGAAGCCATATGGTGGGACCATGGGGAGCGATAGCCAAAAAATAAAATGCAATTTTTTTGCTCACACTGGATGTGGATTTGGTGTTTGATTTAAATCAAACACCAAAATGACATCGCTCACTGCAGCAGAGAGAGGGGCAACAATATTCCAATGTAAGTCAATGGGAGCCATGGGCACTAGGAGCCGGAAAAGCCTGCATGCAAACTTCTTATTTGAAACGTGGCAGTTAACGCATTAGCTATGTCCATTTATATATAGTGCATATGATTAGAACAGGGCTAAAGAAAGAAAAGCATCTGTGAAAATGTGGCGCCCCCACATGGACACTGATGGATACATTAGAACAGCGTTAAAGTCTCACTGCACATTTGTGTACATTTCAACACAGAACAGGGATACAGAGAGGACAGAGACCTTCCATAACATCCTGCAGCTTCTCCTTGACCTGTTTCATTTTCTCCAGAGCTTTGAGGTTTGGAGCCACGGTACGACCCAGAACCTCCTCTAGGGACAGTAGTGAGTCAGTCAGATGCTCCACACATGCCTCCACCTCCTGCCCCTCTTGCAGAGCCTGAGGATAACACAACACAAATGCAGGTAAATCTAATGATAAATCTAGAGTTTTTTGGCAACATATTTCAACTTTTAAAGAAGACATAGTGCTTTTTTGGGAGATATACAGTAATAAACTGTAATATATATCAAGATTTAACACTTTGTCCATTGCAAACTACAGTTAGAGATCAACCGATGTTTTTCATGGCCAATGCCAGTACCATTTTTAGAATGTTTAGAATCCAGAACAACCAATGGCTGATAAATATTATTTTGGGGCCAATATATAGAGCCAGTTGGATTGGATAAGGATTTGGGACCCCATTTTTGTAACCATTATTTTTTCTATTATATCTGTAGCTTCTCAGGTAGGAGAAGGATGTCGGGGTCACCAACATCTTCATGAGTAAAATGGGGGTTACTGAGAGAAAAGGTTTGGGATTATCTTCCCCAAATTATCAAATTAAAATTTTCTACAAACTCGGCTATTTTTTTTTTATTTATTTTTTTTTACCACAAACCTATAAAAGAACTGTGTAATCATGTTTTGTGCAGTTTTCTTTGAATTTAAGTGTTTAAATAAAGATTTGTGTATTATTTAAATACCAAGGTGGCCAAAGTGTGAATATTGGCATGAATTTCTAACTACAATACTGAACTAAAATGGTTTAATAATAGAAACAGGGCCAGTGAATTCCTGAGGAGTCCAGACATATTATAAAAGTCCTGAATAAAAACACAGAAGCTTGGCAAATCCCTCACCTGTACAGAGATTCACCTGTCCAGAGCCTCACCTGTACACAGACTCACCTGTACACAGATTCACCTGTCCAGAGCCTCACCTGTACACAGACTCATCTGTACACAGACTCATCTGTACACAGACTCATCTGTACAGAGACTCACTTGTACAGAACTTCACCTGTACAGAACTTCACCTGTACAGAGACTCACCTGTACAGAACTTCACCTGTACAGACTCACCTGTATGTCCTGTCTGAGGTCAGAGTAGTCAATGATGATCTGAGCTTCTCTCTCATAGATTTCCACAGTGGACAGAGTGCTCTCAGATTCTCCCTCCAGCTGAGATATGAAGAAAACATGTCAATATAATACTGTCTTATAATATGTTCACTCTGGAAGAGAACTTCAGGACCACAGCTGTGTTCATTTTGTCAATTAAAATATTTTCAGCATAGTTTTCCACAATGTATTTTTGCTGAATTAAAAAAAAAAGAACTATTATGGATTTAGTCAACTAAATATGCATAATATTTCTGTTGATTAAAATAGACAAAAAAAATAATTAAATTATGTGGATTTGACACTGAGAGGCATTTATTTGTTCGCATATGTGTATTATTTGTTAGGAAATTGTGAATTGAAAATTGGAATTGCAAATATTTGTAATAATGGTTTCTCTGCACCTGTGACACGTTGCTCAGGTCTCCTGATATAAGTCTTATGGGCAGACCCTGAATCTTGCAGCTCAGGAGAAGGTTGTGTCTGAAAAGTCGTTTTTGCTCCAACTCCGACTCCAACGTCATCACCTCCCTCTGCAGCTTCACCAGCTCCCTGGAAGAGACCAGGGTTTAAACTAAGACTGAAACAGGACTGAATCAGATCTAAACCAACGTCATCACCTCCCTCTACAGCTTCACCAGGTCCCTGAAAGAGACCAGGACTGTGGAGTGTAGAGAGATGGGTGGGGTGAGACTGAAAAAGGTCTAAACCAGGTCTAAACCAGGACTGAACCAGGTCTAAACCAGGATTAAATCAGGTCTAAACCAGGACAAAATCAGGTCTAAACCCAGTTTAAGTCTAAAGTAGACTGGGTCTAAAGTAGCTATTGTACTTGTTGATCTCTTGTAGTCTCTGCAGCCACTGGTCCAGTTCAGTTTTGGCACTGGACACTTGACGTTTCTTGGACAGAAGTTGGTTTTTCAGATCCAGGGCTTTGTTCTGTCCCTCCTCCACTGCGGCCAGAAGGCTCTCCTCGTTCTGGAAACATCACACTGATATGGGTGGTCTGAACCAGGTCTACAAACCTGTAAACCAGATCTACAAATATTTTATGCATTATCCTGATTATGTCATTTTTGGCGATCAATTAGATATGTACTAAAGCCTTTCAATCTCTTAGCTGAATTTCAAATATTGTAGAAAAAGTCAAATCACAAAGGTGAAGAACCCTTTCTGATAGAAAGATCCATCAAATATTATTCTAATTTTGTACATTTTCAAAACATCAAATATCAAAGCATTTTTTATATTATGTACTGTCATTTATGAGATAATATGTGTAATTTATGTGTATGTATGATTAAGTACCTTAAATTACAAAACATGAGGAACTGAAATCTAATGGCAACACACAGACACCCGCACGATGGTGCACTCATTTAGGTGTGGCTATGATGAAAATTTGAGTGAATGCCAGACTCAAGGCTCTGCATGGTAACATCTCCGTAATTGTACCGTATAGCTGAGGCTAGCGCTACATGCTATGTATGGTCTCGTTCACGGCAGAGTTCTTCTGTAATTACTGAGGAGCGCTTGTGTTTACTGTTGGTCACGTCAAAAGATTGATCGAAGACACAGTGAGAGGATGGCTCACTCTGAGACCAAGACTCCAAAATATCAGACAGGATTGATATCATAGCTCGTCTTTGGTCATATGCCGGTTCAGGTCTCCCTCCAAGACCAAAGACCCATAATTTTGAGACACAACACAATACAAGATTTTCCCCAAAATCAGAAATCTTTGGGCTCGAACAGACAAAATTATGCAGTGGACCCCCGTCTACTTGTGCACGGTCACTCCTCTCTCAGTATGACTGTATACTGTACACTGTGTAAGGGGTATTTGTATAAATAACTGTCTCAAACCTGAGATTGCTCCTCCACCGCTCTCTCCTCTCTCTCCAACATCTCCTGGAGCTGTTGCAGTTTCTTCTTCTGCTGTTGGAGTTGAGTCTGTTCATATTCCAGCTGAGCATTCAGACGAGCCACCTGACTCTCAAACTCCAGCCTACAGGGGGCAGCACACAGACAGTTAGGTACGCTCAGACCCTAGTACAGTCCAGCATTAGCTTTAGCATTACCTCTTCTTATCGTGCTCCATGTGGTGTTTCAAATGCTCCTGCTCATACTCTCTGATATTCTCCACTCCTATCTCCTCACAGAACTCAGCAAACACCATGTCCTCCATCTGAACAGAATGAGAACTTATTTCACTGTGTAAAATATTCAGCTGTGTGTTTTAGAGCTATGTCCTCTATGACCTGGTCCATCTGGTCCCTGATCCTCTTCAGATGCTGCTCCTTCTCCTCCAGATGTTCCTGTTGCATCAGTATTTCTGAGTCTAGGTTTGTGAGGTCACTCTTCAGACGAGAGATGTCCTAAACACCATACAGAACAGATCAGTAGCAGGGAATACTAGAATATCCGAATATCTGGGGGGTGATTTGCTGGATATACTGGTAGGCATTTCACACCTAGGCCTTCAGTAGTGCTCCGTCTGAAACAATCCACTCCTCAGTGACTATTTTATGGTTATAAAAGCATCTTATTATACAGAAACACGGTATAAGGAGCCGTGGAGATTCCGTGCACGTAGAAGTGAGGACAGGGGGGTGCACGGTGCACGGAGAAAAAGTGAGGAGCGCTGGGGTGCTAAACCAGGACTAAACCAGGACTGTTTGTCAGGACTGGCCCGGGTAGACTGTCGGGTGACCGCAGATGAAAGAACCACACCGGGCCCGGGGCTCCTCGGGACTCAGTGCAGCTGTCACCCTATCGTGCTTTGCAGACACTCTCTCTCACTCAAGTCCAAGATTAGTCCTGGTGTAGTCCTGATTTAGACCTGGTTTAAACCTGGTTTAGTCCTGGTTCCGCTACAGATGGAGTTTGCTGCTTTGGCTGGTTCACTCTCTGACTGTCCAATCAACGGGTCTGAATCCGGTGACATCGTACGCCTGTTAGAAGGCCCTGGCGATACCAACTCAAAATCTGATTGGTTGAAGCAACAGTTTCATGGACATTTATTTTGTGTTCGAGGGCCTGCAGAACAGATTGTGAAGGCCTCAGGGACACTTCTTTGACTTTTGCTCTGCCTAGCAACAAGTGATGACTGAAATGAGATTGGTCAAATCCTTTAATATGAAAATGCATGTGTGGAAGCAGCACAACCATCGGAAAAGCTCTGAAAAGAAGCGGACAGACCATTTGGAATTATTTAATAATAATATAATTAACATCAGTCTGTGATTCAGATATATTTTTAGGCCAGCAGAGAAGGCCTTGAAGGCCCTGATGCCCCGCCACTGCTGGTACTTTCCTAACAAGGCTGGTGCCACCTAATGCCTCTGCTCAATTTCATTTCTCTCCAGTGACTAGGTCAGGAATCGGAATTCACTAGACGGTCCTCCAGAACTCCAGAAGTTAAAGCCGGAATAAAGAGAATATTTGGTGAATTTTAACAAGGGGAAAAACGTTATTGCCCTTCTTTGGGAAAAGCTTAATATACCAGTTAGTCCCATTAGCGGCGCTTTACATACGTCACGACCAAATAGCAGCGATTGGTTAAATGAAAAAAAAGTACCCACCTATCGTCAAGCATACCAATTCTAATGCTGCAAGGTCAGATGGTTTCTACAAAGTGAACCCCCCCCATGAATGAAAAGTGCCTGTGCTGTTATGATAACGGGTTTCATTTTGGTTATATTTGCACAGCCTGAATGTGCAGAGAAGGAGCTTGAGAAGTCCTGGTCATGATGATTTTGTGACCCTATTTAATAATAAAACACTGATAAAACATTAAGAAAAAACCCCTGAGCAGATCAGACATGTTAAATCCTGATTGTTTGTACAGCCTGTATCTTTGGCAGAGCTCTCCTCCTCAGTAGGTCCAGGTCTGCAGAAGAGTACTTGAGTCTGGTCTGAGCTCCATGACATTCAGCCTGGATCTGCTTCAGATCGGCTTCTTTCCTCCTCAGTTTCATCAGCTCCTGAGGAAAACATCACACAATGGGGGTTCTGTTACTGTGAGAATTCACTGCACAATCACAAACTGTTAAATTATGACTTAAGCCCAATTTACGTTTGTGCATTAAATCGTCTGCGTTGTGATGCAGATAGTCTGCGTCGACCGACATGCACCTCTGAACTTTTGTAACTACGCGTCGAACCGACGCAGACAATAAGGGCTGTGATTGGTCCTCTCTACATCCGCTCTACGTACACTTCCGGTACTTTCCCGCTTCATTTTGTGTACACGAATGACATTTTTAAATTTAAAGTGTTGTGGCGGTGATTTACTTCGCAGCACATAGACCTCAACACGGATCCATAAATCAAAAATGACAGCGAGAAGGCCACAGAGGCCATGTGTGTTGAGTTGAAGCAGAATTATGAAACGGTTTTTACATCACACCATGCTGTTTGTTAAAGTGCAAGTAGTGATATAGTATCAAACATACATGCTTTAAAGGGATAGTTCGGGTTTTTTGACATGAATCTGTGTGGCATCCCCATGAGCAGTGTCGTGCATCCACACTGACTTACCCCCGAAGCATCTGGTGAGCCGAGATACTGGCCGTTTTCGGTGATGACGAAAGTAATCCGGCAAGTTGGCTGGGGACCTTAAAATAAAGTGTTTTTCTTCTCAAAACAATATGTGTTCAAAAGAGTGATGCATTTGCATCACAAAACTATCGTCCTCAAAAAAGTTAGACCTCATAATGGCTTACGGCACTATTTTCTCTCCGTTCGTATCACTGCGCACTGCCGCCAGGTGTCAGCCTGTTTCACTTTGTTTACTGCTCGGAATGTTAGCGACAACATGTCTGATTACGACACCGACAATAAAGACATTGCCTTTACCACAAAGCCAAGGGGACATCTTTATGAACCCGAATATACTGATATGCTGAAATTTTGAAGTAGAGAGAGAGAAAGAGAAGAGAGACAGAGAAGTGGTACAAGTTGACGTTGGAGCCACAGCTGGAGCCGCGAGAGACCAAGTGAGCGACAATCACCCATCACGTCATTTAGAAACTCGTATACAGCGAACATATAGCCTATACTGTGACTGGAAGCATGGACTACTAATAGAAACATGGAATCATCCACACGTCCACGTAGCTGCTGACAATAGTGTAAGCGACATTTACAATAGTAATAACAGTCGACTTATAAAGCAACGTTTTGTAGAAGCTTCACTGGTGATATGACACTGAGTGATTTGCTACTAATTCTTGAGCCTGTCTGCTTGTAAATATAGCGTCACCTCTTTGTTCTTACCTGGGGTGCATAAGGCAAAAAGCCAAAGTTTCCTCAGCGCAAAGTCCGTGACAGGAAAACGGTGAAATGTACGTGGAGATTCAGCCAGATTTTTGTTGTTACAGCCTGGATAATCAGAGTCTGCACCACTTTTTAAGATATATTCTTAGGTATCTTATACAAGCTTATATACTTATGGCTCTAGCTCTCACGTTAGCTCTCTCGCATCGCGGCGGTCTGCGCATGTGAACACTGCCGAACAACTGAAGAAAGTGATGGATCCGTGGGCGGCTGGCGGCATTGCGCAGTGATACGAACGGAGAGAAAATAGTGCCAAGCGATTATGAGGTCTGACTTTTTTGAGGACGATGGTTTTGTGATGCAAATGTAACACTCTTTTGAACACATATTGTTTTGAGAAGAAAAAGGCTTTATTTTAAGGTCCCCAGCCAACTTGCCGGACTACTTTTCTCAGCACCAAAAACGGCCAGTATCTCGGCTCACCGGATGCTGTCGGGGGTAAGTCAGTGTGGATGCATGACACCGCTCACGGGGATGCCACACAGATTCACGTTAAAAACCCAAACTATCCCTCTAAAATAACAAAGGTGGAAAAGGGGTGCCCAGTTAGATTCCTACTTGGCTCTGCATGTACACATGGTTTACTTTATGCTAAACCAGGGTTGTACTAAAACAATTACAAAATGGACAGCCATGGACAAATGGTCAATACAGTTAGTCAAGTCATTCAGATGGGTGAGTTTGACACATCTTTATTAAGTTTGAAACATTCATTTTAGGTCTGTATCACAGTGCAATGTGATGTTATTGTAGTGGTGCAGGGTTGCAGCTAGTGTAGAATCCTATACAATGGGCATTTCTTGTCATTGACATTTTGGGCCAATTCAGGCAGATTTCTGAGGGCCTACAAAAAATTAGGTGAGTGCCACATTTGGTTCCCAGGACACACTTGGTCTAAACTGTAAATTTCCATCCCTCAGCCCCTGTTTTAACTGTGGTATTATACTCACACTGAGTTCTTTGGTGAGCTGTTCCTTCCTTTCCTTCAGGTTCTTCACTTCAGTCTCGTCCCAGCAGCGAGCTTTACTCCTCAGGTCACTGGAGCCTCCAGAAATCACCCCTGACTTTGCAAACATGGTACCGTCCAGAGCCACCGTCTGAGAGAGAAATATACACATTTGATTTAATTGTCTGAGAAGATAAATAAACTGAGCTGGAGGACAGTTTTCAGAATGCAATGGTGGAATTAGCTGTTTAACTGATTAATTACTGATTTCTTGAGTTGGTTTGTCTCATGATTGTTGTCAGTTGAAAATACAATATTCCATTAGAATAATATGGCAAGTTCGTGGAGCCAATCGAAAACAGTAATTCTCCCATAGAATTATACAGCTGCTTGCCCTTCATCTAAAATATGGAAATATGTTAAACCTTGTGTCTCTCGTATTTGTTAAAGGCCAGGGCTCGAGCCTCTTTGATGGTCTCACAAACCAGAGTGTTCTCACAGACGAACTGCACCACTCTCCGCAGCTGTGGAGCGATGGCTGTGGAGCTCACCTGAGGAAAAGTTTAATAGAAATATAATATTTTTCAGAAGCGGACCCATTTAGAGCATTTAACCATGTTACAGTTGTTTCCTTCTCATTTACCCTCTGAAGTTGTATTTAGAGTGATTCATGCATGTTTGAGTAATCTTTATCTCTAGATCAATCCCCGTTTTCCCCACTACAAGTATACCTACTTCTACTCTTTAATTTTATTTTCTTAATCTAAAATGACTTGTTCCTTTTATCAAGTCATTTTAGATCTATATTTTGTTCTAAATTGTGTCATAGATTATAACTATATAGCAGACACAAGCACAATATGTCTTCTTTAATGTTTCATATTAAGAAACACATGTGTCTCTTAAGGTAAAGAACAGGCTGGAGTAATGTTACTGCCTTATTTACCTGAACCACGTCCACGGCCATTTTGGCTCCAGACAGTTCCCTCAGACGCTCGTTCAGAGGATGCACCTGAAATGAACACACAGAGGGGAAGGTCTCAGAATGATTATATTTACTGTATAGAGGTTATGCAGAAGGCAGCAAAACATTCCACAGACCATTCAAAAAGTGGAAGAGGTGCTACAGTTTAATTACAAATATAAAAGTCTATATCTCCATTAAATATTTAGTCTGTACCTGACATCTAACACAAGCAAATCAAGTCAACAGTAGTTAAAAAAAAAAACAGTGAAGAGCTAAACCACAGGGATACTGCAGATTACATGCACATTTATCACTGATACAGACTTTGGATCAGACATGGTTGAACTGAACCTTTTTCTTCTTAAACAGAATGTTTCTGAGTCTGTGTATTGAGCAGATTAATTGTTGTAGTGTGAGATGAACTGTACTTTCTCTTCCCTACTGTTGGCTAGCTAAACTCTGCACAGTCAGAGCAACAGCAGAGAAACTACTTTCCATTTCCATTTTGCTGTAAAACAGCTCCATAGACAAAAATTAGTTAATAAAAAGCAAACAAACACATTTTGTCTGTTGTGCTGCCCATAGTATCAGGAAACTGCATAATAAGGCCGCTGGCAATTGATGTTGATAATTTCCACAGACATAAAAATATGGTCTGATCCCTAACATCCAGGTTTGAAGTGAATAAAATGTCCTTTGTCCTTTCTTTTTCATTAATGTATGCTGTTAAATTACCAGGCCTATTATGTCTCTATTATAAACACTATATCTTACGTCGAGGTAGTCGATGGGCAGAAAGGTCTCAGGCTCACAGCGCTCCTCTTTAATAAACTGGATGCACTCACGGGCCACGCGCTCAGAGCTCACCACAATGGCATTCAGGAAGCGTCTGAACACTTTAGTTACTGCGAGATGGTACTTCTTATGAATGGGACTGACCAGGTCTGACAGCCGCCCATACTGAGGACCACAACAACAAATTTAAACGTTACATGTACTGTCTTCTGCTGGTTTAAACAGTAAACACAATGCATTTTGCAAGAAGGCACCCGACTGGTATGGTATTAAAACCCCAAGGCCATGCAAAGCTGGTCAAAACAACCATTTTAAGATCAGAATGACGAGTCTGACAGCAACTATATACAGGCCCCCCAACCTACTCTCCCTCTTTCTCTCTCCACATGCCCCGTCTCTCTCTTCCTTCTCTCCCTCTCACCCTGTCACCTTCCTCCTCCTCTCTCCCTAACTCCCTGTCTCTCTCCTCCTCGTCTCTCCTTCTCTCTCTTCATCGGTACCCTCTCTCCTTTCTCTCCTCCGTACCACGGTATCCGGACAGTCTCTGCAGCCTTTCCAGGACCTCCTTCCTCTGGCATTGGCGTTTGTTTTCATGGGTCTCCAGTCGAGCATTGCCCAGTTCCTCCAGCACTGCCCCCAGCATCTCATGAACCTGCTCTGCTCTAGCTTTGCTTGTAAGCAACTCTGAGCTCAGGGATTGCTCCTGCTCCTGGAGGGCATCGATGGAGGATCTGAGAGAGGAAAGAGAAGGAGCAAAGAGAGGAGGAGGGAGGAGAGGGCAGAGAGAGGAGGAGAAGGAGGAGGAGGAAGAGAGGTGTGAGGAGGAGGAGAGGAGGAGTTGATAAAGAGGAGAAAGGAGAGAGAAAGAGAGACCAGAGGAGAGGAAAACATGAGGTACCAGGTTTAGGTGAAGTTTATATCCATCCTCTGACACATCTTTCAATTAAGAGAGACACAAATATAGCCATTCAGTTTTTTTATTTTCTTAAACATCAATAACTTACCATAAAACTATTCTAAATGTCAAACTGATGCTACAGCTTTGTATAAATAAAACGTCAAAACTAAAGAGACATTGGTCATCAAAAGACAGAAAAGAGTTCATATTAATTGGTGTACTACCATCAATACTGCAAGTGCCTAAACCTCAGGAGCAGTGGACCAGATTTAAGCCAGGATCTTGGTCAGGAGTGTTCATATGATGCTGTATTGTTCTATCTGCAGTTTCCCCGATCCTGACCCACATTATGTCTCCCACAGACCATCCACTCTTTTCACATTGGTCTCTTGATTTTCTCCTGGTCTCCTCTCTACTTACAAGCACTTTCATTCACACTCTTTCTCACCTTCTTGGCCACAATGTTTTATTTTGTCAAACATTTTGTCTTAATAGACTAAGAAACACAGCAATGGCTGCACAGCTCTGCACCATCAACCTAATACTTGCCTGACGCGAGGACCAAGGAAGTTGGGTTTGGGCCAAGAATGCAAACTGTACTAATGAGACGTACCTGCAGGTGGCAGTGTACTCCTCCAGTTTCTCAGCTCGGCACATCACATCCTCCAGCTGAGTCTGAAAGTTCCTGATCCCAGCCTGAACACAGCAGAGAAGATAATACCAGACTTTACATTAGTGTTTTCTTTAGATACAATTTTTTTGGGATCCAATCCAATACCAATACTTGTCATTGTTTGCCTCGCCAATACCCATACCAGTCCAATACTGCAGTAGTAGTGTGAAGAAGTAGACTACTCAAGGCTCAAAGTTACTCAATTTTGTTACAGTACAAGAGCAAAAAATAAAAGTCTATCTCTACAGAAAATCAACAATAAATTTGATTTTGAGGACTTAAGTATTTGTCAAATATCCTGATGATGACTTGTGCTGATTTAAAGGGTCAATTATAGTTTACATCTTACTATAACGGGTTAGTTATAAATTATATCAGGGGCATCCAAACTTTTTCCACTGAAGGCTGCAAAAAAATACCAACCAGAGTAAACATTTTTATTTTTTTAGCCCATACAAATTTCAGCTGTCAAGCTTGGAGGCTAGCTAATATTTGCTTAATTTTCTGCTCCAGTTTGGCATCAGTGTAGCACTAACACGATATCATATTACCTTCTTTTATTATATTCTTTCATCACAACAACAATTTCCTCAAAATTTAAGCAAACACATTTCCCATTTACTTCTCTAAAATATAATAAAGAATATTCACTAAATCTGCCTATTCTCAGATGAAATTCCCAGAAGTGGTTCGTTATTGGCCTGAATAGCTGCTACTGTTCACACAGGGAGAAACAAGAGCAAGCCTCAAGTCTCTGGTTTGTAAAGCGGTGATGGTCTCTGAATCAATCCCAGTTAAATATTTATGCTGCACCTCAAAGGTAAAACAGGCCAATTTAGGATTAATCCGGGCCATTGTCTGGACACCCCTGGTTACTATAAAGGGCCACTTTTACTGTAATGTGTGCAAGTGTCTGTAAGTGTTATGGTTTACTGGTGACCTCTGACCTGAACCTCCTTGTGTTTGCGCTGGTCTAAATTCAGTCTCTCCTGGTCAGCCTTGATGTCCCAGTGCAGTTTTTCAGCTTGTTGGTTTAACACTGCGCTCTGACGCCGGTACAGATCCTTCAGCTCCTGGTAACGCTCCAACTGAAGAGAGAAACACGTCAGACACAAACTTTTATTCATATGATCTCTATGGCCCAGCATGGGGGTTGGAGATTTATGTTGTACAGGAACAGACAAAATATAATTAATTATTATAATGTTTGTGATTCATGTTTTAATTTAGATCAGACCAGAGGTTTTTTGTGATTGAGTAATCTTTAATCTCCTGTATTCAAGATGTTATTGCTCAGCTCCCACTGCCACCGGTACACACCGTCTGTAATGTATTTACTTCATTCTCCAGTTTTATTGTCTTAATCTATGAAACATGTAGGATTCGGCAGTGTAACACAGTCATTTAGGCACAAATGAAAAATCTATTGCTCGCTACTTTGATCTGCAGCTATCCATAGGAGGGTTTGTGATGATGTTCAGGGCAACTCTGCAATTTTCCAATGCTGAAGTCAGTTGAACTGTTTCTTTAATTAAGTAATTTTAGATTTATATTGTGAATTAAAATGTCTAAAATATAAAATAATGATCCACAGGTGTCATATATTATAACTATATAGCAGACAAAAGCATAAGATGTCTTCTTTATGCCCGAATCAGTCATATGACAAATTGTTCTTTCAAGTACAATATTTTCTTAATGCTTTAGAGACACAATACTAATCCTACTTTAGTTTAGTGATCTAACCTGCTCCTGGTCCAGTTGTATGTCCCTGGACACTTGCTGCCTCTGGGCCTCTCGGTCATAGGTCCTCCAGGCCTCCTCCAGCTCCTCCACCTCCTGCCTCCCCTCTCTCAGCTCCTGTTTCTTTAGCTCCAGTTGCTCCTCTGCTTTCCTCAGGGCCACTCGTGTCTCCTCTGCCTTCTTCTTATGGTGAGACGAGTTCACTTTGGCCTTTATGTACTGAGAGCGGCACTGGGACAGCACCTGCTCCTGAACTCTGAGAGAAAAACAAACACAAATCTATCTACTTGCCAGCACATAACATATTTAGAGGACCATGTTACCTTTTATTGTTTTGAAAATGCTATATTTGCTATGGTCTTTTTGAGTCTCCCCTCCCTTTGCTCCTTGTGCAAAGTCACTCCCCTTCAGAGCAACATCACGACACAATTAGTGTGCATCACGCTAATGTAACAACTGCACATCACATCAAGTTTATCAAGTTCTTGTGTAGTCGTGATTTGTAGGCTTGTGGGCTAAGTACTGTACAGATTCTCAGCTAACAGCAAGGAGGGTCCAAATAGGGCTCTGGAAAGATTGCAAAATTACTGAAACAAGCATGGACGACATCTAAAACCACTTATTTCATTGGGGAAAAAACATTATAACATGGTGTAAAGCTCAACAAATCAATAATATAATACCCCTCTCTCTAAGTTTATTTGATGGGACAAGTATGTTATCATGAGCTCATATCACACACTATGACATTTTAGCCAAGTATATTTCTCAATGTCTGTCCCTGTCCCTAAACACAATATAAACCCAACACTGTAAAAGAGTGACTGACAATATTTTTGGATGTCACATTACACAATGCGAGGGAATTTAAATCACAAGACACCATTCATTTACAGTGGGTGATGGTGACCCAAAGTCCATTTGAGCAAATATCAGGTTGTGTGGTAAAGTTGTCCTTTCCTCACAATCAGAAATCAGTGCAGTGGACCAAGCAAATATGAAACAGTGGTTTGTCCAAATAGATCAAGACAAAGAAAACAAAGGGTTTATTTACAACACTAAAATAGCTCTCCATAAAAATAACAGTTGTTGTTAAACTGATCCATGACAGACCTTATGTCCTTGTCGATGAGCTGTGTGCCTCTCTGCAGTCGTCCATGCTCTCTCCTCTGGGCTTTCACATTCTGCTCACACTCACTCACCTGTAGGATCAGTATCAGTAAGGATTTATCGATAATAGAGCTACATGACGATAAACCAACTAATCAACGAATTTATCAAGACTAGTCAACTACAAAAAATTATGTTACTAGTCATATTTTGATAATTGTGATCATTATCTGGACTGTACAGACTCAAAACACATATACGACAAGACTTTTTTATGATAAAGCCATGGAGAGGCATTATTAAATCAAAATGTCAAAAAGAATAAACTGTTCCGCCTTTTAATTAATAATACACTTGAAAGTCTTTAGTCTCCATATTTCAACCTTTGTTTAATTAAAAATATGTTTAAAAATCCCCCCCAAACAATAATTGTTTGATTAGTCAACTAATCAGAAATTGAATCACTGACTAGACAATGACTAAATTAATTGTGTGCTGCAACTCTAATCAATATTATGACGCTCATCGATACCAGGTTCAGTACCGTCACTGCTCACCTGGCTCTGCTTCACTGATGCCCCCTGTTGTTTGAGTCTCAGAGCCTCACACAGAGAGTTGATACTCCTCTCACTGTGGAAGAGACTGGTAAGACTGATCTGAAGACGCTGCTCATTTAACTCGTCCAACAGGGACTGGTACTTCTCTGCCTGAAAACAAAAGACACAACACATTTGATCTGCAGTTCCTAGCTTAAATGGAGTCTAATAATCTCTCCCATTATTTAAGTCCCTGCATTTGACTCATTCTTCACTGTCTCTGGGTTAAACCTGCCAGGAGCAGTGGAACCCATCTCCAGATCTTGAGCTAGTCTTGGTCAGGACTTAAGGAGCACTCACACTAGGACTTTAGAACCGTTCCCAAGCACAAATAGCCCCTAAACCGCTGTATGTTTGTCCACTGTGAGCGCAATTGAACCGGGCCCAGGCACGGCATGGTTGGGACTTCAACCTGATTGGAGGTGGACCAAAGCACGGCACGGTTGCTCATGTACGCATACATGCTCAACTTTTACCATATGATCCCTGTCAGGTGTGCTGATGTTACTCATATGATAAAAACAGTAAATATAGTTTGCACTAAAACACACAGTGAGTAACTTCAATAAGGACTGTGGTAGAGACAAAAGTTTTGCAACCTTGTCTCCGGCTGTCCTCACTCCTCCTCCTGTCCTCACTGCTCCACGCTGTTATTATATCCATAAATTCATGAAGGAGTGCGTATTGTAGCAGGACTCATATCTGTGTCACTATTTAATATGATATATCATGCCACTAGACTTCTTTCTCCGCTAAAGTACTAGCTCTGCTGCCCAACATGTAAACAGACAGAGCGTGATGATGTAATCGGGCTATGGCTCGATTCGGTTGTGCAAGTGTGAGCATGGGCCATAGAACCCTACGCAAACGTGCTTGAGCTCGGCACGGCTCTAAAGTCCTAGTGTGAGAGCGGGCTTAGCGGGAAGATTTTACCTATTGTGCATGTTTTGGGTTGGGCGGTAGTTTTCACTTAACAGCTACTGTTTATCTTTTGGTCTGTAGAGATTGGCAATTCCATGGTTGAAATCATCCAAATGATTTTAATGAAGATGTATGGAGTTAAAAACACACTGGTGCACTTCCTGTATTTCCACAAGGTGGCACAGAATGTTTTCACTAAGAGAACTCCCTAAATAGCCTAAATATGCATGGTGTGTTAAACATTTGTGAATGAAACAAAACACAACCTAAGGTATGTTTTTGGTGAGTAAACAACATTATAACATACATCAGAAAATAGCATAATATGGGCCCTTTAAGGTTTTTTCTTTCCAAATTTGTATACATTTATGCATAAATTCAATGGGTAAACACTCTCCCACTCCCAATTTGAACCATTTTAAACAAATCTGTGCCTTTGTCATTTCTTTCTGTGTTTTTTTGTAGTTTTAAACTTTGGCTTCTCTCATATAAATAAAGAGTAAAAGAGGCAGTCTTTAGAATGGCTCTTTCAAATTAACAGATCCAAAAGACTCAGATCCCGTAAAACAGCCGAAAGTCCCATCATTTATGTTATTTAACAAGCCCTCACCTCGAGTTTCTCCTGTGAGACCTGCTTCCTCTCCACCACAGCAGACTTCTTCTTGTTGAAGTGGAACTGTGTGTCCTCTTTAGCGCGAAGCATGGCGGTCTTCTTCTGCTCGTACTCTGAGGCCAGCTCTCTGGACTGACTGATGCTCTCAAACATCTTAGTTCTCTCCTTAGGGTCCTTAAGAGCAATCGACTCCACTGCCCCCTGATCACAAAACACCGCACCACTAGGGTTGTCAAAAATATAGAAAAAACAGATACTAATCGATACTAAAACTTGTATCGAAACTAAATACTTATTTAAGCAGGTACCGATACTAAAAAGTCACTTTGAAAGGACACAAATGAACCTTCCCTGAATAGCTTTAAAATAATCTTGAGCTGTATTCGAGCAAGTATAAGAGCACACAGACTAGCATATGGAACAATTATAAGAGCACATAGACTTTACACACCCATGGACCACTATGGAACCTATCTAGACCACTGAGGGATTACATACATATAAGACCACATGGTGATATAAAAGACAGCACTCTGATTTAATGTTGAAATTCTATTGTCTTTTTTCCTTTTTTTAAAAAAATGAATTATAATCGATGTATTGAGTATCAAGTCTAGTCCTTAGCATGGAAATTGGGTTTGAAATTTTAGTATCATAACACTACACCCCACACAGGCACTAACCATCAAACATAAAAAAAATCATGTTATTTCATTTAGATTGCATTATTTTGTTCTATTAGGACTGCACAATATATACCAATTTCATCAAAATTGCAATTTGAGTCAGAGCAATTATCACATTGCAAAGCCTGTAATTATTTAGATAATAGAAAGAACAACATTTTTATAGAAATATTTAGCTGAAATGCCCCTGTGTGTCAAATGCTGTCCCTGTGTATCAGAAACCCTCTCTGTCTACATTTTTTTTCTCTTTTTTTTACAAAATTGTGCAGCTCTAACTAAAGATTGTAGATCACTGTAGATTTTGAGAGACAGGTACTCAAAGTGGTCAGTATAATAACACTAGACCTTTATCTAAGAAACCATTAAATTTTAAAAACAAAGGAAAACCTGAAAGACGAGGCAGTTCTGGGCTTTGGTGATGATGCCGATCTCCTCCAGCTGTTTCAGGTACTGGCTCAAAGTCACATGGACCTCATTCACCCGGTAAGAAGAAGAATCGCCTGGAAATGTGATATTACAGTGGCAGTGTTTACTTGCACTTCAAAATATGATTATTATCTGATTTCTGTCTGCTATATAGTTATAATCTATGACACCTGTGTGTCATTATGTTATAATTTGCAGATTTTAAATCGCAATATTCATCTAAAATGACTTAATAAAAGAAACAAGTCCACTGACATCTTTGTTAGAAAACTGAGGTGCCTAACAGTTATAATCTGATAGAAATAAATTCTGTTACTGACCAGTGATGGTGCGACTGAAGCATGTCTCCTCCTCTTCCTTGTTGCAATACCTCAGACAAACTGTGGCAGACCTGGACACAGGTTGTCCGATGTGCGCTCCATGGATTAGATCACTCAGGTGCCTCACTCTCAAAGACGATGATCGCTCTCCTATGGCAAAGCTGATGGCATCCATTACATTCGACTTACCTGGAAATAAGAATGTGTGTGACCATGAGACAAATAAACTTAAACTAAACTACATAAATTCAAGTTCTTTTATTGTCCCATTAGTGGAAATTGGTTCTGCAGCCCTCCACATATAAAAATCTATAGTAAGAAAAAAATCTGAGAAAAAATTAGGGGTCTCACACATAGTCTAAAAGAGTTAGCACAAATACAGCAGTTACAGTGCAAATATGCCTCAAAAAGTGCAATAGTGCTCAAAGTGCTAAGTGCCATTAAAGTGCTCAACTTTCAAGTTTTCAACTGTCAGAATAAATGTAGTTCCCAGAGGGCAAAAATTCGGGCAAAGTGTGGTCATGGGAACTTACTATGGCACCCATATGGCACTAGCCTTTCTCTGCACCTGATCTCCTCCTGTCTGAGTCTGCGATGCCCGAGATCTTGCTGGTCACTTTTACCAGACTAGAAGTCTATTTTTGTTTGTCAGGAAGAGACTTCCAAACAATTCAACTATGCAAAATGTTAAAATTGATTCAATAAAAGAACAATAAAACAAAGTTATCATTTCAGAAGAAACATTAACTCAAAGTGTAAATCCTGCTCATTTGAGCAGGTATCGATACTAAAGAAAAGTCACTTTAAGCCAACAGAAATTATCCTTTCTTGAATAGCTTTAGAAATTATTATTATTATCATCGTGGTATCAAAATTGCTATTGAGTATCAGAACTTCTGATACCGGATTCTAAATTCATAACACAATTTCACCTGCATTTCCATAAATAGAAAGGTGCTATCCATTATCTTCAGAGTAAAGGAAAAACTTAGACCACTGCCCTTGCAATTAACAATTCAAACTATAATATAATATTTTCTGAATGGCCTAAACAAGTACTCAAAATGGTGCCCATACCCACTAAACTGAAACTTATTAATACATTTTTATATATATATATGTATATATATATATATATATACATATATATATATATATATATATATATATATATATATATATATATATATATATATTTAGATTGAAAGACGCCTTCAATCAAAACGTACTAAAAGGAAAAAAAAAGTATTTATAGATCTCAAAATTTACCTGTGTTTTACAATTACACTAAAATAACATCGTGGTTTCGCAGGGTGGGCTACGTTGAACTAGAAAGAAGCTAGATTTACTTTTCACTATATACACAAATTATACACGCAACATGACCTTAATTACATCATAAAAAAGAACTATACTTAATTCTGAAGTAATATTTTATGTGATTGCCCTTTCGATGAGTTTAAAATGTCGTTTTGTGACAGAGGAGACGGAGGAGTTGTCGCTGAACTGAGACCGGCGCCATTATAACCCCTGATCAAACTAAACTTTAACTTTACCGGATCCGTTTGTGCCGATGATGCAGCTGAAGCGCAGGAAAGGTCCAATGATCTGCCTCCCTCTCCAAGACTTAAAGTTTTCCACGTCGATCTGTTTGAGATAACCCATTTTAAAGTCTCTTTTTAGCGAAAATCTGGAGAAGAGTGAAAAGTGACGGAGCCGAATGTCCGGAGGAATAGGTCCGAGAAGAGGCGGGAAAAACAGATAGCTACTCTTTAAATTATTTATTTTACATTTTTAGCACAAAAGATTAAAATAGACAGTAATAATAAATGTTGGAACAGTAATTGAATATAACAAATTTAGGAAATTATTCAAACAGTAAATTAACACTGGTATTATAATTTCCATATCAAGTATTCTTATACATTCTAATAAACATAATTACTTTGTTAAGAAATCATGACCAGTCACCAGATCATAAAAGATGAACAGAAGCATTCTGGAGCACTGCAGCATTTTAATTACATGATTAAAAAAGTAAAGACTAAATGCATTTGAACTCTTAGAAACACAAATGTGCAGAGTCCTGCAGTGACCAGATGTCCCAGATGTACACAGGACAGTCCTAGTGTCCATTTCACAGTTTTATTATTACCAGCCACCAAAAAATCGGGGATGTCCCAGTTATTTTCCGGAGGTGTTCCAGTTATTGATTTAGAAAAGAGATTCTTAATCTCAGCAGGTTCCTGGTGTAGTATTTGTGAACTCCTGTGTTCTTATCATTTCTAGGTCATACATTTAAGTTCCTCCTGTTCTGTCTGGACATTCAAACCTTGAGGAAGACTCAGACCTCAAGGCTCACACCTTGAGGAGGACCAGTGGGTTCCCTTGAAGGAGGTTTTGAGGTTAATCTTGGACAATCTGTCTAGATACGCCTTCACCAGCTTGTCCACACACAGATATGTCTGAAACAGGATCACAAAAACCTATCTCAATGTCACAAAACCTGCCTGAAGATGTCTGGGTATCACATAAAAGGTGAATATGAAATTAAAGCTGCACCGCTTAACTTTTCTGGTGGAGGGTAGGCCAACATCTGGAGATGTCATTGCTTCGTGCTTGTTTTGTGGGCACTGCTTTACAGACTAATAGGTCCTTCTTTTGCTTATGGCCTAATAAAACTGTTGAATGAACTGTATTGAGTTTATGCCACTTTTTAGACAAATTTTTATTCTAATTTTGCATATCTTCAAAACCACTACAAAATGTGGCCCACCTATTCTACAGTCCTGCTATGCTTTGAGTCTATATCTCCTCTAGCATGTGGTTTAAAGACAGGTTGGTCTAATATACATGTGTTTTTTAAATGTTGGTGAAGTTTATAATGTTATTTTGTATGCTACATATGTAGAGATAATTGTAAAACTTTTACCTAGCAACCATGATGTAAACAAGGGCCAAAACTTAGCTTAAACTTAAAATAGGAACTATCCCACCAAACCAAGTCAGAATTAAACATTAAAAACATTCACATGTACCTGTACCTCCTCTAGTGTATGATATGCTCCCATGTTGAAGGTTTTTGTCACATTCTCTTTCTGATTGTTGGCTTTCATGTGCGCCCTCTCATGGTCCACCACCTCCTGCAGAAAATCAACATTAACCAAAATATTTTGTCCACTAGGGAGTCCTGGTTTAGTCCTGTGAGCCGTCAGGAAGTCCTGAATGCGTCCTGGTTGAGTCTTGGTTGAGTCATGGTTTAGTCCTGGTAGAGTCCTGGTTGATGAGGTTGTTCAGAGCAGAGGGAGGGACTCATACAGTCGTGGGGAATGTCCAGAAGTCCAGCTGAGAAAGAAACACAACCAGTCATACAAACCCAACCAGGGCAGCAGACTGGGGTCCACTGCTGCTTTCTCATCTGTGTTAGTATATCCTCTCATGATGTGGCAGAAAGCAGACGAGAAAGCAGCAGTGGACTCCAGTCTGCCATACATCTCCATCTCAATGCTACTCACCACTCCTTTGAGGATAGTGAGGGAAAAATCTTAGCCAGAGAAAAAAAAATTGTATAGTTATAGAAGCTATTTTTGTTAGGAAAGACAATCCCTCCTTGTCGTTGAATAGACATTTCAGACATCATCTATCTCCTGTTTACAACTCCATCCTCAAACCTAAATCAAAACAAAGAAAACAATAGTGATAGCTGGGAGGCATGAAAGCTCCCATCAGGGGCCTGAATGATTATGCTAGTATGACTCAGGCACAATCCCCACTTTGTGCAGTTCAAAAGACCTAGCTAACAAACAGAAACTGTAAACAAGTAGGTGTGTAAGTTTCAATGTAGTTACCTCTTCCCTTCAGACAGATGTAAGGCAGTGTCCACCAGCGTCTGACCAGAACTGAAGAAGCAGCCTGGATGAGCTTCAATCAAAAAACTTATGTCCAGTTGACAGAATTGAATTTCTACTTTGCGATGGATCCTACCTGGACTGAGTGATTAGACAAACATCTTTGTGATTTCTTAATTGTGCCAATTGTGATTAATCCTGCAGCTTTATATGTTAAACACATTTTGAAGTGCAACATATTGCTGAAGAGAAGAATAAAATTGTAACCAAACCATAAAGCAGAATTATCCCCCCCAAAAGAATTCTAAATGTACAATATTATAAAAAAATTTAAAAAAAAATTTAAAAAAAGAGCTGCAATAAATAAATGACAGAATACAACACTTAAGTAGTTAACTTATAGCTATAATGACCAGTTGACTTATAATCAAAGTTCATAAGTCTACCTTTTACAGTTCAAATCATATCATAATACAGAAAAATCACCCAAAATGTCAATTTGGTACAAAGAAAAATTATCCATGATAAAATAAAATGATTGTTCCATCTGTCATGTATTGAACAATAGGTCAGTACAGTAATTATGGTGACAGGCCTATCTGTAACAGCCTCAGTACCACTGCAGCTGAACCCGGGTCTCCATTTTGTGTAATTTAAAATAAACACATTTAAACATTATGGTAACATCTTCCTGCGCGGGTCTTCAGGACCTCCAGCTACTCTGTGGTTCTGACTCTCATCCAGATCACCTGGTGTCTGTGTAGAAAACAACAGTCTAAAGAAACTAAACAAAGGCAAGAAACACAGTCCTGACATCTGCCGTTGTGTGTGTCAGATGCCCTACCATAGGTCTTATAATTCCCTCAACCAGTCAGGTCCACCATGGTTTGGGCCTCAGTAGATGTCCCCTGCCACAGTAGCAGTCGTAGCAGTGATGATAGTACTTGCAGTAGTGACAGTCTCATGGCTACAGCCTCTGTGAGGTATAAGTTCAAATGGAACTAGGTTGTGGGGAAAAGAGTAAATGGTCTTTATCTTGATGATGACACAGTTACAGTCAGCCAGGAGAGACAGGACAGAGACAAAGGAGAATCTGTTCAGGACAAACATAATGTAACACTCAATGGGTCAAACATACTCTAACAACCAGTGTGTCCTGTCATTGTGTCCTTGAGCCAGACACTTCACTCTCTTTGCCAATGAACAAATGTGATTGGAATGTTTCCGACAAATGCCACAAGGCAGCTGTGTCTTGATTTAACAATATGAAGAGTGAAAAACCTTAATGAAAAAAGTAAATAGTGTCACACATCCTTTAAAGAGTCCAGCAGGTGGCACTGCTGCACCATACAGACACACTGTGCTTAAATACAGCTGTGTCCTGTGGTCATTTGGTCAAATACTTTATTTCCACAGTTTTTGTCAATACAACTTTTGTGCCAATGAAACTTAAACAAAATGTGGGAGCATGAGGACATATTCAGGCTTTGGTTTAACTAAAGTAAAAATATTTGTCTCACTACTTAAAAGACATTAAAAAAAAACGTTGCATGGCTAATAGAAAAACAGGATACATTTGTTGTTATTTGTCATATTTCTGGTATAAGAATAAAATATATTTGTGAGATGACCATGAACTGAAGCAGTCCCTTTGTAACAGTTTAAGTAACAAACCAAAGGACAAAATGGAGCCGTGGACAAGACCCTAAAACAATGACAATAGAACTCATTGGACACAATAAAACACTTTATTTACACAATCTAAAACATCTTATTTACACTTTTATCTGCTGCATAAGCTCAAAAATGCAGCCATGTTGACCTGGTTTATGGTTAATATCTCTCTAATTACTGGGCCTAACAATAGCTTGAGAAGTGGTGCCATTATTCAACCCCAGAGATGTGTTAAGAGTGTTTCTTTTGAACCTAGATTAGATCAGTTTAAAGCACACTGCACTAATTCTGTCACATCAGCAGGATTTTCTGACCAACCCTCTCATGTGCAGCTCTCCTCTCACGCCATGCTCTATCTCCTTCTCTTTATTTTTTTCTCATGTTCTGTTCCACCCCTTCTTTCGTCTTCTTTTTCCCCTTTCTTTGCCTGCTCTCTTTCTCCAACCTCCCCTCTCCAGTCCTGGACTAAACCAGGACAAATCTCTTACCTCTTATCCCTCTCTTGATCTCTTCCTTCATCTCTTTGTCCCTCTTTTCTACTCCTTCACTCAGCTCTCTGTCTTCTTCTCTTCATCTTTTTCTAATTTTCTGCATCAATTTCTCTCTCACTCTCTCTCTTCCCTCTTCCTCCTCTTTTCTTTCTCCTTCATCTTTTTTACCCCTTTGCTCTTCATCTCTTCTTTTCTCAATCTCTTTGCTCCTTACCCCTATCTTCACCCACCTCCTTTCCATCCTCTCTTCCTTGTCTTGTCTTTCCCTCTCTTCTATGTGCCCACTCAGCACTCTGCTCAGTCCATGTTTTCCTTTGTTCTGTAAATCCACATGAAGCGATAATTATCCAGAAAGAGCACAGCACTTACTCACCTCCAGTTCAGCCCTCTGCAGAGCCACCGTACTATGGATCTCAACTGTGGCCGCTCGCTCCGAAAGTCAGGAATCTCTATTAAACATAAACATTCTGAAAAAAATAAATATATAATATTATACACATGCACGCACGAACACACACACGCACATGCACACACACACACACACACACACATATATGTGTTTCTCACCTTCCATGGTGGTAGGTCTCTCTCACCCTCATCCACCTCGGGTCCTCTACCAGAGACCTGGGAGCCTGAGAGTTCTGCGCAGTATCTTTGCTGTTCCCAGTACTGCACTTTTCTGGACCGAGATGTCCGTTGTTTTTCTTGGTATCTGTTGTAGCCACTCTTCCAGTTTGGGGGTTACAGCCCCGAGTGCTCTGGTCACCACAGGCACCACAGATGCCTTCACTTTCCAGGCTCTCTCCAGCTCCTTCTTGAGCCCCTGGTATTTTTCAAGTTTCTCGTGTTCCTTTTTCCTGATATTACCATTGGTATTGCGATGTCCACCACCATGGCTCTGCTCTGTTTCTTATCCACCAACACTATGTCTGGTTGGTTCGCCATCTAGGCCAGAAGCCAGGTCCACCCCTCAGGATGTTTTTTGCTACCTTTTTTTCACTATTATTTCCTGTTATCTTATATCTTGGGCCATCACGAATTGATAGGGACCAACCTCAACTCGGCCCCGTTTGGTCTCAGGGCCCAAAAAACACACTTTTTAAGAAAAGCTATTTGCGAAATTATGTAACTGTAAATATTAAGGTACTGTAACTGCATACATGGTCAAATAACCCCAAAATTTGGCATGGTGTATCCTGACACATGGGGGAAACTAGAAGAAAAATATTTTGGGGCTTGCTGCCTTTCTACTGTCAAATATCACTCTCAACATGTCCTAAAAGACCAAAACATTTCTGTCCGCCTGACAAATTGTCATCAAAAGTGATTATTTTCAAGTTTTTTTATTGCATTTATCACTGCCTCAAATGTACATAAAAAACTTCCCATGTCCATAAGCTTTAATTTAAGCCCAAGATGACCTTTGTATCTAGCGGGAAACAGCTGCTATGACCAAAAAGGTCTTCACTGTACCTCAAATCGGCACAGGACTGGCAGAACTTTCAGGAACTTTACAACATTGCACTAGTGCACTGCATGCTGCTACAAGCATACACAGACAGTGTGATCTCTCTTTCTCTCAGTAGAAAACAACATTTGCAGAAAAGAACAGTCTTCCTGAACATGTGAGACACTGTGACACTGTCTTGACTGTGCATATAACTGAAAGGTTTGAATCTCTCATGACATTTACATTTGTGTTTTAATGTATTTCTTATTCTGTAAAGCACTTTGAATTATGTACAAATGTGCTATACAAATAAACTTGCCTTGCCTACATTAATAGTGAATAATATTAAAACTCAGGGCCAGAGTGCAAGATAAACCTGTGGTAACCAGGTTACACATACAAACACACACAACTCACACACAACCAACCAACATCCTGACCCTTCATGCAATATTCCATCAAAAATTATTTTCCAAAGACAATTGTGAGAGAAGTTGATACATTTTTGTGGTTATAAAAAGAGATTGAGTCTATTGGGAGATTGGTGTCCTTTTCTAGGTGTCCACGACTCCTAGACTGAACATTAACTATTGTCAGATTGTTAAATAACAACCAACCAAAGTAGGGGTGGGAGACAAAGTACGGTGTGTGTGTGTGTGTGTGTGTGTGCACATGTCTGTGCCTGATATCATCAGCAAGCTCATCAGTCTCTGTTTGAGGCTAAACTTCAGTGAAATTGGAAACATTGGGTCTCAGTTCTTGTATATTTACACATTGTATACTGCACATTATTTCATTGTTGTAATGAATACACTGATTTTCAGATGGTGTAATTAGGGTTGTCCTGATCCGATCACGTGATTGCGGACTCGATCCAGACTTGGATGTTATGTGCCGATCAGGCATCGGATAAATAATATAAGTATATAACACACAGGACACACAGCACACAACAGTTTTTCTGAGGTGTGGGATTTGCTCAGGAACGTCTACTTAGCGTGGCTATCTGCCCCCAGAGCCTGTTGTACTAGAGGGGCACTTTTGGGCTGTGCCATACTTGGTTGCTGTTACCTGGGGTTCTGTGGTCTGTGTTCACACGTGTGCGGCCGATGGCGTTGTTGCACATGTTGCGCAGTGGAGCTGGCGCTTTTGGCAGTGAGGGTCTATCCAGGGGCATGAAGTGTCTATTGAGCGGTGGGACCGATGGTATGGTGCGCGCTCCTCTGTGGGTTTGTGACAGTCGGGGGAGAGAGGCTGTGGGGCTTCTGTCATCTTGTTTTTATTTGGTAAGATCTTGTATTATTTGGATTTCATAGAAGAGCCTAAATGTTTCAAATATAATGCACATGCAAAATTATAATATCAAATATACAAAGTGTAGATTGTGCAGAGTCTAGTCTCAGGTCTGATCTGATTCTGGTCTGGTTCCTGTTTTGTTCAAGTATGCTAAGTTACACATTCCAAGGCCAGATTGTGAAAAGTCAAGATTTTCAACAATGGTGAATGGTTAGAAAAGTTAATAAAAAAAATTTAAGTTTGGACATCAGATTTCTCACACTACGTTGAGCCCAAATACTTCACATTGAAATCAATACAATACAATCCCCCACACATCCTGGATCTTATTCTTTGCTCTTAGTTCATTTTATAATGTTTTATAGAAGTTTCGAATTGAGACTTGGTATCGGCAGATACTCAAAATCAAAGGACTTGGACTCGGATTCAAGGGCAAAAAAAATGTGATCAGGACATCCCTAGGTGTAATGCAACAATATACTATTGAAAGCAGACAACATGCCAAAGAAACGACAAAATGATGAAGACTGGACAGCTGGTCAGAGTTCTTCAAAGTAGAAACCTCCACCTCAGCCATTTCTGCAAAACTGCAGTCTGCATAGTTACAAGGGACAGTAAATTACATGTTCATACTTTTGTCTTCTAAGGCTGATCCACTGAGTGCATTTACTGTTTTTCCAAAATGCTAACCATGCTTTAAGCAATTGGTTGGTTCAGTTCTCGGCCCCCTCCTCTTCATACTCTACATCAGGGGTCTCCAACCTGTAGCTCAGGAGCTATCAGTAGCTCTCCACCCCATTCCAAATAGCTCACCAAGGTATTGCTGAATTATATGTACTGTGCTGAATAAGTACAATTTGATTAATTACCATTGAAATCTAGGATATTAATGGCCAGTTTGCACTAATAAATGAGTAATGGTTTATATGTTTTCTAACTGTTCCTAATCTAAGGCTGTGACTCTTATATTTACTACATTTCTTGCAACTGTTAAAATAAGTAGCTCTTTGGCATTTTTGTTTTGTAAAGGCTCACCAGAGAAAAAAGGTTGGAGACCCTTTCTCTTCATCCTCTCCCTCAGTCATATAATCTGTCACCACGACCTCCAGTTCCATTGCTTTGCAGATGACATGGACTCTGCCTGTTCACCAAATCCATAACCCCAGCCACACATTCCACCCTCACAAACTGCATCTCAGAAATAAAGTCCTGGCTACAGTTAAACTTTCTCCAACTCAACTGCAACAAAACAGAAATAATCATTGGCCCCAAAAACACTCACTAAAACCCACAATAACCCTCTCCATCGACGGCTCCTCAGTCTCCTCCTCCTCACACCTCTGTAACCTTGGTATCTTTGACCAGACCCCATCTTTTGAACACCACATCAAACGCATCACTAAAATCGTCTTCTGTCACCTCCAGTACATTGCTCGTCTCCACCCATCCCTCTCCCCTCAGTCTGCTGAAACCCTTATCCACGCCTTTGTCACACCTCCCGCCTCGACTGCTGCAATAGCTGCTCTATGGTTCACCCTCCAAACTCCTCAATAGACTCCAGTACATCCAGAACTCTGCTGCCTCCCCGCCTCCTCACCTGCATCTCCTCCCATGAACACATCACCCCTGTCCTCAGAGATCTCCACTGGCTCCCCATCCCTCAGAGCATTCAATTCAAACTCCTCATCACTGTGTACAAGTCCCTCCATAATCTGGCCTCCACCTGCTTCTCTGAGCTCCTCCACCACCACACCCCCACCCGTGCCCTCCGATCAGCTGACGCCAACCTCCTCTGTGCCCCCAGCAGGACAAAATATAAGACCTGGGGGGACAGGGCCTTCTCCACTGCTCCCCCTACCCTCTGGAACTCCCTCCCCAAACACATCAGAGACTCACCCACACTCCCTATGTTAAAAAAAAAAGCCCTAAAAACCATCTCTTTAAAACCACCACCACCAACAACAACAACAACAACGTGTCACGCAGAGAATGTCTCCATGAGACAGAAACGTGAGTCTGACACTTCAGCTGCAGCATCTGAAACAGCTACAAAGAAGGCATTGATCAGTAAAGCTTTTACTTTAAACTGAAGTTATGGAAAAGGGTCAGGTTGTTAAACCTGTTCATCTCACAGCTTTGTATAATGAAACCTTAACAGAATTCAGAGAAGCGGCTGTTGCTGACATCACTAGCCATAACCTCAGACAAAACATTGTCAGACTGGGTGCTTGCGTTACCATGTAGTCTTTGCAACAGCATTCATGAAACTTGCCTCCTTGGCAAAAAGATCAACTCCTCTGATTTTGCACAGCAGGTCTTCATCACTGAGTTCCAGAGCGTTTTCTCTATATTTTTGTATACACTTGATTGGAAGCTATATCTCTTGCCGGACACTTGCTTCACTGCACTACTACTGCAAAATATGAAATAACTCCTGAACCAAACTAAAGAATCCACATGCTCATGTTTCTGTCTCATGGAGACATTTTCTGAACACTTGCTTAAAGCATGGTTAGCATTTTGGAAAAACATGGGTTGGCAGCTTTTATGGTAGCCACAATCCAAATACAATTCATCAGTAACTGATTCAACAACATCTTGCTAACCAGCAACATCAAATGTTTGTGTGTGAAGTTTCTTTTTCATATCATGGATCGCAGTAAATGCACTCAGTGGATCAGTCTTAGAAGACAAAAGTATGAACATGTCATTTACTGTCCCTTGTAACTATGCAGGCTGCAGTTTTGCAGAGATGGCTGAGGTGGAGGTTTCTACTTTGAAGAACTCTGACTAGCTGTCCATTCTTCATCATTTTCTCGTTTCTTTGGCGTGTTGTCTGCTTTCAATAGTATATTCTTGCATTACACCATCTGAAAATCAGTGTATTCATTACAACAATGAGATAATGTGCAGTATTCATTGTGTAAATATACAAGAACTGAGACCCAATGTTTCCAATTTCACTGAAGTTTAGCCTCAAACAGAGACGGATGATCTTACTAATGATATCATGCACAGACATGTGCACACACACGCACAGACACATACGCACACACACACACACACACACGCAAACACGCACGCACACACACACACACACACACACACACACACACACACACACACACACACACACACACACACACACACACACACCATACTTTGTCTCCCACCCCTACTTTGGTTTGTTGTTGTTATCTAACAATCTGACAATAGTTAATGTTCAGTCTAGGAGTCGTGGACGCCTAGAAAAGGACCAATCTCCCAATAGACTCAATCTCTTTTTATAACCACAAAAATGTATCAACTTCTCTCACAATTGTCTTTGGAAAATAACTTTTGATGGAATGTTGCATGAAGGGTCAGGATGTTGGTTGGTTGTGTGTGAGTTGTGTGTGTTTGTATGTGTAACCTGGTTACCACAGGTTTATCTTGCACTCTGGCCCTGAGTTTTAATATTATTCACTATTAATGTAATTAATATTATTCACTTTTAATGTAATTCACTTCATATAGTACAGCCGTTCATAAGTCAACTCTTTCAAATATTGTTTCTATGAAAAAAGTCCTGCTTGATCCCATAAGTAATGGTAATGGCTGAAAGTTCTGCCTCCTGCCGATTTGAGGTACAGTGAAGACCTTTGGTCATAGCAGCTGTTTCCCGCTAGATACAAAGGTCATCTTGGGCTTAAATTAAAGCTTATGGACATGGGAAGTTTTTTATGTACATTTGAGGCGGTGATAAATGCAATAAAAAACTTGAAAATAATCACTTTTGATGACAATTTGTCAGGCGGACAGAAATGTTTTGGTCTTTTAGGACATGTTGAGAGTGATATTTGACAGTAGAAAGGCAGCAAGCCCCAAAATATTTTTCTTCTAGTTTCCCCCATGTGTCAGGATACACCATGCCAAATTTTGGGGTTATTTGACCATGTATGCAGTTACAGTACCTTAATATTTACAGTTACATAATTTCGCAAATAGCTTTTCTTAAAAAGTGTGTTTTTTGGGCCCTGAGACCAAACGGGACCGAGTTGAGGTTGGTCCCTATCAACTCGTGATGGCCCAAGATATAAGATAACAGGAAATAATAGTGAAAAAAACATCCTGAGGGGTGGACCTGGCTCCCGGCCTAATCAACATCCTGTCAGTTTGTATCTGGAAGTCCCACAGGATCTTGGCAGTTGTTCTCCACAACCTTTAGAGGTGTTTTCCACCTTGATCCTGGGGTCTCCAGCCCGTACTCTGCACAAATGTTTCTGTACACTATGCCCGCCACTTGGTTATGTCGCTCCATGTATGCTTTCCCTGCCATCATCTTACACCCTGCAGTTATGTGCTGGACTGTCTCAGGAGCCTCTTTGCACAGTCTACACCGTGGGTCTTGTCTGGTGTGGTAGATCTGGGCCTCTATTGCTTGCGTGCCCAGGGCCTGCTCCTGAGCAGCCAGGATCAGTGCCTCTGTGCTGTCCTTCAGACCAGCCCTCTCAAGCCATTGGTAGGATTTCTTGATATCAGCCACTTCAGTTATGTTCCGGTGGTACGCCCCATGTAGGGGCTTGTCCTGCCATGATGGTCCCTCCAGCACCTTTTCCTCTCGACCCCACTGTCTGAGACATTCTCTGAGAGAGAGAGAGAGAGAGAGAGAGAGAGAGAGAGAGAGAGAGATAGATAGATAGATAGATAGATAGATATAGATATATAGATAGATAGACATAGATAGATAGATATAGGAATTGCTGCACAAAAGGTAAAAGACAGCTGTTAATATGAAAACTACCTCTTCTCTTTGAAGATGTAGACAGACTAATAATAAAGAATTACTCAAACATGTGTGAATTAAATAAAACACAAATCCAGGTCTGTTTTTGAGGAGGTAACAACATTATAACATGGCATAAAGCTCACAAGAGTTAATCTAGGACCTTTAATATTTGAATTTTGATACCTATTGAAAAAATGAATGGAAAATATACTTCTGGAAGTGAGCGGGATGGTGGGACTGTGGGACTGTGGGACTGTGGGACTGTGGAGCTCCATTGGTGGTTTTCAGATTGTAAAATGTGATGATGTCATACTCCCAGATGGGGGCAAGAGACAGATTTCCCTATTGATTTAATTGTACTTTACCATGAAATATCCAGTATGTAAATTCACACATATCGAACCTGATTAGTGACTAGATCCTAGAACTCACTACTTAACATAAAAAAAACTTTTAATTTTAACAATGTTAATTTTAGCTGCCCCCATCTGTGTTAAGTATTACTGGCTTGTAGAATGGTGTGATTTCATTTGAAACCCATTAATAGACCCTGGACCACGGCACACTCCCTTCACAGCCCACTGGACAACTATATTATGGCACTATCCCTGTGGAATACTGTGGCATCTGGTAAATATATAAGACAATGTGGACGGACGCATCGTATAACTCAAATAACTTAAAAGCATGAATCCGAGACAGTCCTAATCATAAAATACATAAAACTAGGGCGAACACAAAATGAAAAAGTGGAACAAATAGTGTGATCTGATGGGACAAATAGCAGACGTTTAATCTCACACAAGACTGCTGTAGCGCAATATTGTTTTCTGTTTCCAACCACCCTTAAAGAAAGAGAGAGACAGTGGAAGTCAGGACCCAGAAAACTCAGAATGTGTTGATTTTATGCAAGGACAAAGTAAAATATTACACCACTAAAGAAGCAAGTTGAAAAATATGTTGAAAATGACAGGAAGTGGTGTTCTAAAACATACTGATGGCATCACACTAGGAGAATTCTGCCCCAAGTTTGGCACAATTTGCACATAAGAAATGCATTGATACGAATGATTTCATCAAAATAAATGTGTGTTGTTGTTGTTTTTTTCTTGGTCAATAAATATTGTCTGTGTACAGAGAATTTTGGCCTAGTGTCCAACATGGTTGCTAGGTAACAGTTATGGAATTCCCTAGTGTGATGTCATTATTTTCAACCAGGAAGTAAAAGGTAAAATAAAAAAATGGCCAAACTGGGAAAACATGATTTATTTTTTTATTTTTTAAATCTTAAACATAATGATCTTAACTGTGTTTTAGTAAAATTAGTCATTTAACCTGTCATGGGCACTTTAATATTCCCTTCTACAGCACCAAAAGCAGGTAAATAAATTAAACCGGGTCTAATCCAGGTCTCAACAGGGTTTGGACTGAACCAGGTCCAACCTACTTTTCAACCAAGATTAAATTAAGTCCTCAAAGACAAAATATCATGATTTTAATATACCTTACCTTTTAAACAATAAAATGATTTGTTTGTTAGCGTTGAACAGCTTTCAGCTTAACCGTTACCTCCAAAAAGCTCTCCTGGGCTCTTTCACCTACACAAACAAAAATATAAAATATTCATGTTATGTAAGCAAATCTGAAATACCATCTTACTGACCAAAAACGAATTAAATATGACTTTTGTGTTCCTTTCTGTAGAAATTAAAAGCTAACAAGTAGGTTAGTTTACCCAAATTACCCAACAGAGGGTTCACCACTCCACTGAGAGAGATCAGGAGTTTAACCCACAACCTCATTAGTGAAAGGAGGAGGCAGGATAACCACTCACTCATGTTCCACAGGGAGCTCACGTTTTATTGCGTTTTGATCTCTGTTGTGAAGTATGTGTATCGTTTTGCTGATACAAAACGCTAAAGGGATCAATATATCCTCCCTCCACTTTCCTCCTGTCTCTGTGTTTATTAAAATCGTCTTTGGCTCGTCTCATTTCTCGTGAATGTGTCCCTCGGGATTTGGGCCTCCAGGGGGCGCTCTACACCTTCACACAGGCTCGTGCATTATTAAAGGCGCGCTCCAGGCTCTGGTTCGCGTGCATGTGAAACATTTATATGGCTCATGCTGTCATAGTCAAACCTGAGTACATTTATAAAACATGCTCCGCTCTAGCGTTTTATCCAGGAAATAAAGGGAATTATACATTTCTACAACCGATCGTGTTTATTATTAAAAATCATAGTATGTAACTTTTTTGCCAAGAAAAATAGACTTAAATAAAAGTTGTTTTGTTGAGCATTTTTTATTCAAACTTGCAGCTTTCCGGTCCAAAACAGTGCAAGAAACATAAAAGTTTATAATTTCATATTGTTGACTTAACATAAAGCTTTTGTCACTTGTAGATTTCCTCACAGAGGAAAGAGTACCAAAACTTTTATTCTTGTACACTGTATAATATATTACTCAAGAAAGAGAGCACTGACACTTCAGTAGGAGTAAAAGTAGCATCACAGAAAAAATAATGAACCATCAAACATGCACCCATTATAATCTAACGCTTCTCTATGACTCACATGTATGATCCAAAACACAGTTTTAACACCAGGAACTCTCCAGTACAAACACACATTTCATAACAGTGAATGTGTCGTCATGGCGTCACCGCAGTGTCCATAATTCATGTTCCTGAGTGTGGCTTTAAAGTTTCATGTGAGTCGCTTTATGTTGGAATCCTGTTTTTACGCCCACGGATCGCAAATTATTCACAAGCAACTAAGAAAAAAAAGGAGAAAAAGAATATGCAGGAATGTTTGTCTGGTTTTCCGGAGTTTTGACAGTATTAGATTGTTTTATACTCACTTTTTAAACTTTTCTGATGGGTTTAATAAAAATAATAAATGGGTTTAATAAAAATATAAAAGTTAACAGAAAATTAAATTTATATTGAGAGCAAATAAAAAATAAAAATAAAACAGGGATAAACAGGGATAAACCAGGACTAAACCAGAACTGAACCAAAACTGAACCTGGACTAAACCAGGACAAATCAAGATTAAACCAGGACTAACCTAGATTTACCATAATAAAACCAAGACTAAATCAGAAATAAACCAAGGCTAAAGCAGAACTAAACCAGGATTAAACTAACCCAGGAGTTAGGACTAAACCAATCTGGGACTAAACCAGGACTAAACCAGGACTAACTGGGACTAAACCAGAACAAAACCAGAACAAAACCAGGACTAAACCAGGACTAAGGGCATGTTTCCTGGTTTTGCAGTGTAGAGACTCTGAATATTTCATCAAACTTCAGTAAATTCATTTAAATCTTTTATAAGGCTCCCACGACTTGCTCCGTTTAAGAAGCTAACGCCCATTTAGCATAAAACAACCAAACAGCATCCAGAAACAAGGCCCCGTTAGGTCCTGACCAGGATCCTAATCGGATCTGGAGAAGGGTCCAGCTAGGTCCTGACCATTGCTGGCACCTAGATACAAGCAGCATTCACTATGTTATTTATTTATTTTTTAACCACAACATAAAAAACAGACAAAATCAAGTCAAAAAGGTCTAACTCAGATCTAAACCAAGACTGGAATCAAGACTAACCCAGGACTAAACTAGGACTGGTCCCTGGACAGTTCAGTGCATTTGGTCTGAGTCAGGAGTTTATTAATGAAGAGGATCTAAAACGCTGACAGAGAATTATAAAGGACTAAACCAGAACTAAAGCAGGACTACACCAGGACTAAACCAGAACTGAAGAAGAACTGAACCAGGATTAAACTAGGATTGAACCAAGACTAAACTAGGACTGAACCAAGACTAAACCAAAACAGAATTGGACTAGACCAGAACTAATCCAGGACTAAACCAGGACAGAACAAGAACTGTACTAGGACCAAACCAGGACTAAACCAGATCTAAACCAGGACTGAGCCAGGACTAGACCCAGGACTGAACCAGAACTAAACCAGGACTAAACCAGGACCAACCCAGGACTAAACCAAAACTAACCCAAGATTAAACCGGAACCAATCCAAGACTAAAGCACGACTAAACAAGGACTGAACCAGGATTGAACCAGGACTGAGCCAGAACTAAACCATGACAAAACCAGGACTAAACCAGGACCAAACTAGGAAGAAATCAGGACTAAACCAACCCTAACCCAGGAGTAAACCAGGACAAAACCAGGACAGAGCCAGAACTGAGCCAGAACTAAACCATGACTAAACCAGGACTAAACCAGGACTGAACCAGGTAATAATCCAGGATCAAACCAGGACTAAACCAGGACTAAATCAACCCTAACCCAGAAGTAAACCAGGACAAACCCAGGACTGAGCCAGAACTGAATCAGAACTAAACCAGGACTGAATCAGGACTGAACCAAGTTTGAACAAGGACTAAACCAGGATAAAACTAGGACTGAACCAAGACTGAACCAGGACTAAAAAAAGGACTGGACCAGGAATGACCCAGCAGTGAACCAGGACTAAACCAGGACTAAACCAGGACTAAACCAGGACTGAGCCAGACCTAAACCATGACAAAACCAGGACAAAACCAGGACCAAACCAACCCTAACCCAGGAGTAAACTAGGAAAAAACCAGGACAGAGCCAGAACTGAGCCAGAACTAAACCATGACTAAACCAGGACTAGAAAAGAACTAAACCAGGACTAAATCAGCACTAAACTAGGACAGAGCTAAGATGGAACCAGGGCTGAACCAAGACTGAACCAGGTCTGAACCAGGACTAAACCATAACTAAACCAGAACTAAACCAGGATTGAAGTTGTGCACATTCAGCAGTTTATTTCTGGAGATGGGGCACAGTTCTATAAATACATGGTGAGTGTATTTTTAGCCTCTGAGCTGTTCTTAGATATAGATTATGTAACTGGACTTAATGCTGCGCTCACAGAAAAAAAAAAAAACATATTTAAAGGGAAATCTAGATCTGTGGGAAAAGAGGATGATAAAGAAGAGAAAATATTGGAATGCAGAAGCCTATTTAACTCTTGGCAGATTCACTGTTTTTGAAAGAAATTTCCAAACTTATGATCCACAAATGTTGAACCATATCATTATTTGTTTGGGATTGGCTCCACAAACCTGTTATATATATTTTTTATGTCTTTTTCTTAATCTTAAATCCTTTCAGATGACAACAATCATGTCTTTGGGGCTGAATAATGGCACCACTTTCTGAAGCTACTGTGAAAAAAATATTTAACTTTATTTATACTGACAGAGAAGATGTTGAACTTTGAACTTTGTGCCAGTTTTTGTTTCATGTGGATTGTCTCAGTAGTTACAGAAATATGAACTACAAACCAGGTCAATAAATCTGCAATTTGACAGTTAAACAGCAAATTCTTCAACAGCTCTAAATGCCATGTGATGGAGATCTTCTTTATTCATAATATTGGCTGGAAACTTAAGAAAAAAATATTTAAACAACACATTTTCAGGAGCCTGTAATCAATACAAGCATTCATGGTCCAGTTTAGGTGTTTGAATAAAAAGATTTCAATAAAAAGGTGACCATGACTAACTGAAAAAGGGAGAGGGACTTCTTTAACAGCTCACCTGTTGTAATTCCAGCTAAATCAGTTTTTTTTTCAGGTCAGATTGTGTTAAAACAAAGCTCAGATTAAAGTAAACTTGAGTAGCAGTGCCTCCAGTTAGTTTGGATTCTGCAATGTGCTGATGGTATGTGACTACGATCCCAATCGGTTTTACATTCTGTGCTTCTGAAACACTTTATAAAGTTGTGATCACAGACTTATTTCCCTGTGCCCCCTTCCTGCCTCCTCAGAGACCACAGGAATATTAATGCCACAGTGATCCAATGGAAATGACATATTACAATACTACAGACAGACACATAGGAGGAGCTGCTTCATCATTTGGTGGAACAGGAGACATTTAAAACAGTCCAGCTCTACAAACTGGACTTTCAGAGGTTTTAACCATGTTATAGGTGTTTCCTTTTTATTTACCCGCTGATATTTGAAGTGATTTGTTCCATTTTCAAGATATTGCATATTGCTGATCTAGCCCTGTTTTCACCGCTACCAGATCTCGTCACTAATACGGTGCAGTTTAAAGCCTTAATTGTGTGATCAAGTACCATCATGTATTCCTTTCCTTCCTTTTTAGAGAAGTAATTGTATTCTGATTGTGAATACCACTAAATGAAAAAATAACTATACCGGAGTAGAGGTATTCAGAATGAGCATTCAGAATATATATTCTCGGTACATGTATTCAGTTACTTCCCAAAGCTGTCCATAGGAGGGGCTTTCAGACATTCATCTTCCACTGGGCAGTGCAGTTTTCTAACATTTAAGTCTGTGGATTTGTTTAATTTATTAAGGGGTTTTAGATCAATATTGTGATTTAAAATGTCCAAATTATAACATAATGAACCACAGGTGTCATATAACTGGCTTTAAAACCATTTAAGTTCTGCCATAAAAGAAGGAGCCTCTTGGACAGAATTCTATTTTCTCACCTGTTTTGAATCTGTCTGAGGAGCTTCAGGTGTGAGAGAGAGTGTGAGAAAAGCAGGTGAGCCCAGTCCCTGCCACACCTGTCAATCAAATGGTCCCTGCCACACCTGTCAGTCAAACTCAAGCCAAAAGATGGAAGCGTGAGTGACCAAGAATCAAAAACAAATATACAAGAGAGGTTTAAGGAAAGAGACCTAATTTAGTCCTGGTTTAAACCTTGTTTTTTCCTGGTTTAGACAAGTTTATTCCCAGATTAGTCCTGGTGCAGTCCTACTTTAGACCTGGTTCAGTCCTGATTTAGTTGTTTTTGTTCTGGGTTGGCCTGGTACAGTTTTAATCCAAGATTAGTCAGTATCTTACATCTGGTTTAGTCGTAGTTTTTGCCTTGGTTCTGACCTGGTTTAGTCCTGGTTTAGACTTAGTTTAGACCTGGTTTAGTCCTGGTCTAGTTCATACACGAACCACAAGAGCCCATGTTCATTTTGATCTTTTCTTTTATTAAAGACTTGTACATAAATAATCAGTGCATTAGAGTCAAACACGTTTCAGTTCGTGCAGTTTACAATATTCAAACCTCACGATGTCAGGTAAAGCTTCACCCTGGAACATTTTCATGCACAAATCATTGAGATATAAACCCTGCACAGTCCCAGTCTGTCTGAGTAAAACAAACATGTCTGAAGGCAGAAGTCACCAATGAGAAGTTTAAGGCAGAAGTCACAAGTGCATCATGGGAAGTGTAGTCCACCGACACTATCTATCAGCTCAGTTATGCCCAAACAAAAAGAATCTACCAAAAAAATAATAAGATTGTCATTAAAACCAGGTATTATAGTTTAGAATTCAGAATATTAATCTAGATTTATATTTTGTAGTGTAAATGTAACATAGAACATTTTTATAAATAAAACATTATATGGCACCACAACAAAAACATGTGGAGTAGTGGTCACTAGCACTTAAAGCAGATATACTGTGCTTGTGTCTGCTATATACTGTAGTTATAGTCTGTGGATAATTATTTTGACTTTCGTGTTACAAAATTGTGGTGCCCAATGGAAGCTGAAGTCACAACAAAGCGTCACATGCTGTAGGCCCCTCCTGTGGATAGCTGCACATCACAGTCGCGAGCATCAGATTATGTTTTCATTTGTACCTAAATTACTATGTGACACTGTGGGATCTTACACGCATCACCGATTAAGAAAATTGAACTGAACGAAGTACAGAGCAGGTGGATTGTACTGGTGGTAATGGTTTGATCTGTAATATGGCATCTTGAAAATAAGCGATTAAAGGTTACTCAAAACACGTGTGAATCATTCCAAATACAACTTTTAGTAGGTAAATGAGAATAAAACAACTATAACATGTTTAAAAGCTCTGAAAAGATGGTTTGCAGAATAAGTCTGCTTTAAAATCTGTTTGTATTTTGTACCCTGTATTTGTTGGGTCCTCATTTAGATCTACTCTAGGCTCTGGTTTAATCCCTGATTCAGTACAAGTTTAGACCTGGTTTAGTTCCGTTTAGTCCTAGTCCTAGATTAAACCTGGAATAGTCCTGTTATAAAACTGGTTTACACCTGGTGGTATGTAGAAAGCCAAATATTTTCTTGGTTTTGAGAACCATTGTCCTACTTTATACAAACAAGGTCTAATAAACACACATTTAAAATTAAACTTTTGAAATTACAATTAATATTCTGAATTCATAATTTCTGCAGAATTGTACACTTTTTTACAATAATTTCATATTGTCGACGTGGGCTCAGTGAGGCGTGTATAGTGTTGCTTTCTTGGCTGTTTTTCCCACTTACGCTAATGTCCCGTAATATGTCTTTATTTGTGTGAACGGCGTGTGCACTGGTCCGAGGCTGGAGTTATGTAAGTGTCTCATTTTTAAAACATCGCCAAGAAAAACCCTGCGCACAAATAAATAAGTCATGTATACGCCTGCACAATATCTACAATATATGTACAGAGGGTAAGAAAGGAGGGGGAGAGGAGAGAGAGAAGGGAAGAAGAAGAGGAGAAGAAAAGGAAGAGAGAGAAGAACTATGAAAGAAAGAAAAGAAGAGGGAGGAGAGAGAAGGAGAGGAAGGATAGGAGAGAAAAAGAGAGAGAACAGAAATGGGGTAGAGAGGGGAAAGAGAGAGAGGAAGACAGAGAGTAGCAAGGGAGAAGAACTATGAAAGAGAAAAGAGCGGGTTGGAGAGAGAGAGAGAGAGAGGTAGAAAGAATAAGGAACAGAGAAAAAACAGGGTGAAGGGTGAAAGAGAGAGAAGGTAGGCAGAGAGAGGAGGTAAAAAATGAGACTGTTGCAGAAGAGGGGAGAAAGAAAGAGGGGTGTTAGAAAGAAAAGAGGAGAAGAAAAAGACAGAGGGAGACAGTAAAAGAGAGAGAGAAAGTGAAAGGAGAGCGAGAGAAGAGAAAGGGAGTGGAGAGGGGAAAGACAGAGAAGCCAAAGGGGGAAGTGAAGAGAAAACAGTAGAGGAGAAAGAGGAGAGAGAGAGAGGCATATATAGAAAGAAAATAAGAGGGGTAAAAAGGGTAAAAAGGTAAAAAGTAAAAAGAGAGAGAACGGAAAAAGTTGCTACAAGTGGCTGGACAAAATGGAGGACAGAAAGTGGTTTAAAGTGTTGGACTTAACAAAGCTTGAGTTTATTACGCAATACATTTGACCCTGCACTATATGAGTCCATTGGAGATTCACTGTTTTTGAAAGACATTTCCAAACTCCATGATACACAAATGTTGAACCCATAGACTGTACACACAAGTGGACTAAGGGAGTGTGACATCACCCATAGTGTTCAGCTCCAGCCAAATGAAGCTCATCAAGGCTTGGAGTTATAGCAGCTAAACAGAATTTCGATTGCAAATATCAAAAGCAACCGAGACTGTTGAAAGTAACGCTGTCAATCAAACCTGTTGCTAACACTATTGGGGGTGACCTCAGGGAAAAAAGGCACCTCATTGGGCTGTTATTAATGTTCATATCTTGATTTAGGGACAAAATAGCGGGAAAAAACACCAAGCTCATGTAGATCGCGTTAATACAAACATTCTCAGAACAATGAGCCTGACACCAACAGTTAGGGAGAGAGGGACGATGTTACTCAATAGAAAGTGAATTGAAGCTGATGGGAGTCGATGCTCACTTCCTATTTGGAATGCAGCGGCTTGCTCATTAGCTCTGTCCATTTATATATACAGTCTATGTTTATGATCCACAAATGTTGAACCTTATGATTGGTTTGAAACTGGCTCCACAAACTTGTCATATTAATCTTATGGCTTAAAGTCCTGACAGCTGACAACAATCATGTCTTTAGCATTGAATAATGGCACCATTTTCTGAAACTGTTGTAAACAAATCATTTTACTTTTATTTATACTCACAGAGAAGACGCTGAACTTTGTGCCAGTTTTTGTTTCATGTGGATAGGCCAAGTAATTACAGAGATATTAACCATAAACCAAGTCAATAAAGCTGCAATCTGACAGTTAAACAGCAAATTCCACCATAGAATTCTGACCTGTCCTCCATCTTTGTAAATTGTCCACTCTCTGTCCTCAGTTTGAATAAATATTAGATGCCTCCTTCCTGCCACATAGAAAATGTGTCAAATGCTACGCGGTGCTACAGAGACCGAAGCGCATACACGTTTAAGGTGAAATACCAAAAACTGCAGGCTTCTTAAGGTGGAATATCAATAACAAAGACAGGCTCAGACATGCTTCAGGTACAAATACTGCAGTACACAACAAATACTGCAAGGGGTATTACAGTTAGAGTATAGTAGTATTAGTAATGGTAGTACAAAAATACTTACTTAGGTGATATGGCAATAGAAATGATTTGTATTTTTTTGTTCATTTTGATTATTACTTTTTATATAAATTGTCTTTTCATTAAAAATACATATGGTGATTAAGTTAATTATAATGAACATAAACTATGCCAATTTAACAGAAAAACTGTCCAATTTCTTTGTCTCAAGTTTAAGTGACAGAAGATTGGCTGCAGACCTCAATATAAGACCTAGGTGTTTTTTAGGAACAATAGTAGTAGTAATAATAGTAGTAGTAGTTGTACTAGCAGTAGCAATAGTAGCAGTAGTAGTAGTAGTAGTAGTAGTAGAAGTAGTAGTAATAGTAGTAGTAGTAGTAATAGTAGTGGTAGTATTGTGCTTGTATTCACAGTGGGTGATTGAAGCACTGCAGTATTCTGTGTACAAATACATATAAATAAAGACGCTGTAAACTGTGAGAGGTAGAGACTCGATTTTGGAAGAGTCCAAAACGCACAAAACCACCTGAGTCACATGACCAGAGCCAGGTCCTCTGCATTTGACCCATCCTTCAGTGATCTTGAGTTGGTCTTGGTCAGGACTGCCTTAGCTGAATGATTTGCCCTATTGTGCATGTTTTGGGTTGATGGGGGAAACCGGAGTGTCCAGAGGAAACCCACACAGACACAAGGAGAACATGCAAACTACATATAGAAAGGCCTGTAAGTCAAACCAGGGACCTTCTTGCTGTGAAGTATGTGTGCTAACCATATACTTAGCCACTGCTGTACAGATTTTAAATGTTTTTGTGATACAAGTCCTCTGACTGAAAAGACCACTAGACTTTCCAAACCCTGCCCACAGGAGCATGTCAGCTCTCTGTGATTTTTGTGCGATAAGAAACTGAAATGTACAGTCGTAGAATATGTGCCCTGCTTAACATTTAGTCAGAGCAGCTGTTTTGGAGGATCATCATTGAGAAGGTTCAGCTACTCCTGTCCTGGATTCTGTTTGAGACCCTGGTTCAGACTTGGTTTAGACCTGGATTAGACTCAGTTTAGACCTAGTTTAGACCCAGTGGTTTTATGCGGCTGGAGTTTTGCGTCACGTTTGTACTTTAGTGTAAACATGAGATGACCCCACATGGCCATAACGGGGTAGTGGGTGGGGTGGTGTTACAAACACAACCATCGTAAAGACCCACTATGCAACTTTTCTGATTGAGATCTGCACCTGCTTGTCTCCATGGAGATGCTTATGCTTTGGCTGGAATCTTCCACAGTATGGCATTAAACCACCAAGTGCAGTTCCAGGTCAGATCTGTGGAGAGGTGAGGTCCCTCACAGAAATGACATACGCAGATGATGTACCCCACTGGAAAAGTTAGTGCAGCTTTAAGTATTTATCTTGAATTTTAGTTGATTTTCTCTTTCTGCAATGTTAAAGAGGGGGTATTACACTTCTTGGGTATTAACACCTTAAGTCACTCCCCCCTTCAGAGAGCTATCATAGCACAATCAGCGCGCATCCCACTAATGAAAATACTGCACAAAGCATCAGGTTTGACAAGGTGCTGTGTACAGTTTTGTATCATATTTTTGAATATTTATGAAAAATGGCTGTACAGTGATGAGTAATGTAGGCTTATGGGCAGAGCCTTGTTCAGGCTTGTACTGCAAACCGTAAGAAGGGTTAGAATATGGCACCGAGGAGATTACTAAAATACTCAAACATGCATGGATGAAATATAAAAGGTCTTCAGGCATGTTTTTCATGAGGGAACAAAGTATAATCATGGTAGAAAGCTCCAAAATGTCAATTTAGCAGAATACCCCCCCTCTAAAATAGTTGAAAACAGGAGTTAACATACTAATATCCTGCTTGATTTTGTTCAGGGAATTCTCTTTCAGATTTTTTAAACATACCATTAACACTTTTACAACATTATTTGTACCATGCTTTTAATTACATTGGTGCACCGTAAATGATCCCTTAAAAGAATTCCCAAACTCCGAGTGAAGATAGGAGTTTTCAGATGGAAGTGTGAGATGTGGAACAAAAAAGTGTTGTTGTGTTTTTTGTCCATATGCTTGAAAAAGTTTTGTTCAAAAATCCACAAAACGAATCCCAAAATGTAGCTCTAGTTTTTCATCAAGAAACCTCAGAAAGTGCAGTGAAGAGCAGGAAGAAGACCGACCAAAGTCCGGGTTAAGTCCTGGTTTAGTCTTTGTCTAGTCCCTTGTTCAATTATGCTTCAGTCTGGGTTTAATCCTGGTTAAATCAATTGTGTGCATATGGTAGAAGCAGCAGAAGTAGCCGCCTTAGTAGTAGCAGTAGTAGTAGTAGAAGTAGAAAAAAAAGTGCTGATACCGCCTCTTGGTTTAGTCCTCGTTCAGTCCTGGTTTAGTTCTCATTGTTAAATATTCAATGTGAGAAGGATCATGCAGAAAACCATCCAAAAAGTGCGTCATTCCAGGAGCTTCCATGACTTCTCCAAAAAGTTCCAGGCATTAAACCAATTCCCGAGAACCAGGTCGAGCACAAAGTTCCAGAACTGTCCAAAACATGGAGAGACTTTCGGACAGATGCAGTGGCCGTGGTTGGTACTAAACATTCCCAAATTCTCCACATTTTCCATAACCATTCCTTCCAACCAGTGCCCAAAACCTGCAGAGGCAATGCTAAGCCCATATTGGTTGGGTTGTCTGGTCCAAAGCATTCCAAACATAGTGGAGGTTGCTGGTTCAAATCCGACTGACCCTGCGTGCCATGAAGGGGTGCCCGGGCGGGAGCGGGTGGGAGCTGGGCAGCGTGTGGACTAGACTGTGGTGATGCCCAGGTCTGCCGAGGGTCAGGGAGTGCCCGGTCGGGAGGGAGTGGAGAGAGGAAGGCGGGCAGGGGGACAGGGGGGACAGTGGTGACAGGGATGACAGGGGCGACAGAGGCGGGTAGGAGGGAGGCTGAGGACCAGGTTTAATCCCTCTGGTTCTCATGTAGGACAGGAATTGGTCTGGGATCTCGGCCAGGACTTCCTTGGCGAGCCGGGCCATGCTGAGGATGTGGTTGCCGCGGCGATCCATGTAGTCTCGGAACGGCACGAACTGAGAACAGAGAAGAAAAGGTTACAGCCACAGTGTGCCTTTTTCCCAAAAATTTAACTAAAATAAAGGCTTGTATTTGAATTTTGGTTGGGTTGTACTGGAAAACCTGTGTCCTGGCTTGCAACTCCACAAAACTGACTTCTCCTGCTTGTTTCCATGGAAATGTTGTCCCTTTGGCTATAAGAATCACCTCCAGAAAATTACATACTGGAGGTGTACCAGATTTTTTCCCATGTATATAAGCAAACTGTGTCTTGCCCCAGTGTAAAAGCGTCTCTTACAGTCAAGGTGTGATCGCTGCATCTATTAGAAAGTGTTTTAGTCATCCAAGAACCAGGAAGTGAGCTGTTAGTATGCTAGTTTAAACACTGCTTAAAATGATTCCAGTCCCATTATTCATTTGGGAAATTGCCAGTCTTGCTCAAATAAATTATGTATCAGTAACTCTCTTGAGGTTTGACCCCTAAACTGTATTTTACCACATTTCAGCGGTTCAGTGTTTTTACTGAATCTTAAAACAGGCTGCAGAGGTCACAGGTCAAAGATTCACCTGAACAATGTCCCTCTCTGCAGCTCGCCCCTGTGACGAAATTCTCTCATCATCTCCATCCAACTCTATCATCTCTGAAAAACAAACACAGGATTTATTTAAGGGGCCCATATTACGCTGTTTTCTGATCTATTATAAAGTTGTTTTCCTCATCACAAACAGACCTGGAGTTGTGTTTTGGTTCATTCACACATTTTTAACATACAAATTCTTATATTCTGCAGTGTTCTTTTCTCAAACTGAAAAGACTCAGTTCCACCTTGTGATGTCATGTGGTAATACAGGAAGTGTTCCAATGTGTTTTAACCTCCATATACATTCACTAGAATCATTTGGATCATTTCAGCCCTGAGACTGCCAATTTCTACTGAACAAAAGGTAAAAGGAAGCTGCTGCATTTTGAGCCTTGGAGATGTAAACAGAGTGATAAAGGATTACTCAAAGACAATTCCAGGTATGTTTTTGAGGAAGTAACAGCATTGGCAGCATTAGCAGAACAGTGGGAGGGGATAGAGAATAGGTGGAAACTTGATGCAAATTGTCTGAGCAAACTGTCCAGGACTAAACAAAGACTAGCCCAAGACTAAAGCAGGACTAAACCGGGACTAAACCAAGACTAAACCCTTTGGATGTTAGTCTTCTTCTTGCTTGTCACTGCACTTTTTGAGGTTTCTTGATGAAAAACAGAAGGTACATTTTCAGATTTGTTTTGTTAATTTACAGTAATATAGTGCGTACTAAAAATATGCATGCACTGTGAAGAAAGTTTGGTTTGTAGGTCAGATCAGTTTGTTTGGTGTGCCAAATCGTGCCCCAAAGCCGCAAGTTGAATGAGCCTGCTGTATGGACTCTAAAAATGCAGAGGAGCTGAAGGACACCAGAGGCAGAGTTTTGGTTAAATGGTGAAAAGATAAAAGTCTGTTCAGCTGATCATCATGTCCCATGTGTTTATAGCAGACACAGATTCGTAGGTTTACATTGTGAATTATCGCCCTCGTTTTCAGTCTGATAAAACTCAATCCTTTTAACAGAGAATGAGAGAGACAGATGTGCATACAGATCTGATGTTCCACAGGGTTATATGATCCCAAAGCTCTGGATGGACGGATGAGAAAAGGGAGGATGGAGCAATGACAGGACAGAGAGAGATAAACATATAAACTGGAACAACCATATCTGAGCAGGACAGATACAGGATTCTGGGTCTGGTTGGTTAATGGGCAAACAGCAAATGGATATCAAGAGGAATAGAGAGAGCCATCTGACTCTTGAAGAGGTCAGATTTTGGGTTTAAAGTGACTGCATTACATTATTTTCTGATCTGTTATAATAGAGTGTTTTGTTTCATTCACACATGTACTCCATACTCCTTAACTCCATACACCTTCACTAGAATCATTTGGATAATTTCAGTCCAAGAATTGCCAATCTCTACTGAACAAAAGGTAAAAGGTATATTCTGTATGTGTGGATTGAAAACTACCACTACATTACATCACAAGGTGGAACAGAGCATTTTGAGTGTTAACGTATTAACTTGTGTCTGCCACATACAGTAAACCGTTACTATTGCTCACAGTAGGGTAGTCAAAGGTAGTGAGTGCTTGGTGTGGTTTGACTCCCCTAATAGTTGATCACAGAATGTAAAACCTGCTGATTAAACTGTCACAAATCGATAGAGGGAAAAACACAAATATTGAAATTTACCGTCAAACTCGGCAGGTCCCACTCCAACGATGATGATGGACATGGGCAAAGATGCCGCCTGAAACACAAAGCAAACATATGATGAGTGGTTAGCATCCCACCTCACGGTTACAAGGTCCCAAGTTCAATAGTAGAGTTCAGCAGAGTAGTGTGAGGTAAGTCTGATTTAGTCTTGGTTCAGACCTGCTTCAGTCTTGGTAAAGACCTGGGTCAAACTGTTCAGTTCTGCTTTAGTCTTTACCCGATTCTGGTTGAATTCTGACTTAGTTCTGGTCCAGTTCTCGTTTAGTACTGCTTTAGTCCTTTTGAGACTTTTTTCTTTTACATAACATAAAATGATTTCTGTTTAGTTGAATTGGACAGAGTTATTAGTTTATAATGGCTCAGGCTCAGTTAAACTCTCTCCATAGACTTTGTGATTACATTTAAATATTGCCCTCTATTGACCAACTAACAGGTCCCAGACTGGCCTTTAACCTGGAGCGAGCAAGTCCGAGGTCTAAACCAGGTTTAATTAGGACTCTTATTACATGAAAGCCAGAGGGAGACCATTGAACTAAATGAGGTTTGGACCTGGTGAAGATGAAAAACTTAAATGGACTCGAGGGAGAGTGTGTGAGCCCGAAGAAGTAATGAGTTTATTTTTATTCATTTTCTTAGACAGTAAGTTTTATTAGATGTTATTGGAAGTAGGGATGGGTGATATATAAGTTCCAGGATCGGTATCAGCTGTTATAGATACAATTCGATACCGATATTCAATGGCGATATTTATAGTGCTGCCCCCTTCTCTGTGTGCCCTTTTTGAACAGATCAATGAGTCAAAATGGAATCAGAAGAGTGTTATGAAATTATTGTACATTCAAGAAATACATTTTGTGATTATTGGGGCGGCAGTAGCTCAGTTGGTAGAGCATTCACCCACTAATCTCAAGGTTGGCGGTTTGAATCCAGCTCTTGACATAAAAAACATCATAGGTTGAGCAGTCAGATCCACAGACCCGCAGGTTGGCCGGTGTGATTCCAGCTCCCACAGATGAATGCTGCTGTTGTGTCCTTGGGCAAGACACTTAACCCACAGTGTCTGCATACACTGGTGTGTGAATGGGTGAGTGGTTCCTTGTTGTAAAGTGCCTTGAAGGTGGAAAAGCGCTATAGAAAAATGTGACCATTTACCATTATTTTTTTACAAAAGTGAATTTGTGATTGCTCCTTTAATTTAAGATACATTTGCAGACCAGTATTGGTAACAAATAACATACGATAACGGCAAAAAAAAATCTATATTGGCTCATCCCTACATGAAGGTATAATAAGGCTTGGAGGATGAAACAAAGATGACGTTGTGGGAAAATTGCATGTGTGAAATGCTATACTGGAAACTCCAAACATGACAAAACCAGTGCTAACCTGAGCCACTGATTCTCGTAGAGGAAAAAGAGGATGGCTGTGAATTTGTGATCGCACGTCAGGTTGTTTGCCTGTACTCAATGTTTTTTTTCTGCATTATTTCCTCAAACGTCACATGGGGCCGTCAGTACAGATTAGTCCTGGTTTGGTCCTGGTTAAGGTCTGGTTTAGTCCTGTTTTAGTTTATGAATGCTATTGTTGTGTCCTTGGGCAAAACATTTAACCCACCTTGCCCCCAGTGTCTGTGTACACTGGTGTATGAGTGTGTGTGCATGGGTGAGTGGTTCCTTGATGTAAAGTGCTTTGAATGCCTTAAAGGGAGGGAAAGCACTATGTAAAATATGACCATAAAGTCATGGTTTAGTCCTGGCTCAGTTCTGGTTCAGTTCTGCTTTAGTCCTGTTTTAGTTCTCACGTTAACAATGCTCTCTTTGGTCTGGGCCATGTCGGTGATGACTCCGTCTGAGAGGATGAGGAGGATGAAGTACTGAGATCCATCGGTCACTGCAGAAGCATATCTGAAACAGAGACAAGGACAGGTGAAGAACAAGGGTTCAGTCCTGATTTTGTCTTGCTTTAATTCCTGTTTAATCCTGGGTCAATCTTGATTAGTCCTGGTTTAGACATGGTTTAGTCCTGGATCAGTCCTGATTTGGTCCTGTTTTAGCGTTGGATTAGTCCTGGTTTAGTATTGGTTTGGTCCAGGTTTAGTCCTGGTATAAACCTGGTTTAGTCTTGGCTCAGAAAGAGGGATGTTAGAATCTTCCACTGTATGCTTTTAACCTTAACTATCTCCATTTAGACAAGCAAGTACCAACACCAGGCCAGGTTACAGATTAGATCTGTGGAGATTTGCACCTACTCACAGCAAGAATACATACTTTTCCAAGGTATCGTTTTAAACAATAAAAACACATGTAACTGAATAAAGCAAGCTGCACCTTTAAATATGTGAGTCTTCTTATAGATTTAACAATATTTACACTAATATCAACAAATATAGGTTATTGCTGGATTTCAAATGACATCACAACATTCTATAGTCCAAACATATTTAATACAGATGGGGGCAGCTAAAATGAATATTGTTCAAATGCAGATTAATGTTGTAATACAGTGAGTTCCTTGCTCTAGTCACTAACAGAAATGATCAGATTCAACAGATGTGAATTTACCTTTTGGATATTTCATGATAAAATACAATGTCTATCAATAGGGAAAACTGTCTCTTGTCACCAAAATAATTGAAACCAGGTAAAAATGTCATTGATTTTCAGCCCTCTCTATCCTCCATCTTAGATTTACATTAGGTGGTATGTGGCATGTTTCTGCACGAGGCTGGTTGCTATGGCAGAAAGTTTATTCTGGGAGTGAGGGGGCGACTACAACTCAGGAGACCAGGAGTCTAACCCACAACCTTCTCACTGAGAGGAGGAGGAGAAAGGATAACCACTCTGCCACAGCAACACAGACGACATGCACACTCCACTTAGAGAGATCAGGAGTTTAACCCACAACCTCCTCACTGAGAAGAGAATACAGGCTAACCACTCTTTGATAAAATTAATTGTTTACATGGTTAAATCGTGTAGTGAATGAATCGTAGGAGGAATAATTATATTTTCAAAATGTCACTCTAAACTCCACTCCTCCCACTCGACTGAATCAGCTGTTTTCACACACGTCAGGAGACAATGGGACTGTTAATAATAGGAGTTATAGTACGGGACGTGTCAGTGTAGATGTAGTAGTAAAAACAGTATCTTCGTTGGCAATAGTAGTAGTAGTAGTAGGAGCAGTATCCATAGTATTGGTAAAAGGAATCTTAGCAGTAGTAAGATAAAGGTAGCATGGTGGCTACCACTCATGCTTAGCAGCAAGATTAGACGCTTTAACTGCTAGCCTCGATTGACTTCACTTTCACTGGACCAGTCTATGATCAGGAGCAGTGGGACCCATCTCCAGATCTTGAGCTAGTCTTGATCAGGACAACCTTACCTGGAGGGTTTGGCATATTGTGCATGGTTGCGGTAGATGAGGGACACCAGAGTGATTGGGGACCTATTCGTAGTAGCAGTTGTAGGAGCAGCAGCAGTAGCAGTTGTAGGAGCAGCAGCAGCAGCAGCAGTAGTAGTAGTAGTAGTAGTAGTAGTAGTAGTAGTAGTAGTAGTAGTAGTAGTAGTAGTAGTAGTAGTAGTAGTAGTAGTAGTAGTAGTAGTAGTAGTAGTAGTATTTGTAGTACCTGGCCACGTGGTTGATGACAGGAGAGAAGTGTGTAGGTCCGTACAGTCTCACAGTTTTCAGACTTTGATAATACGCCTCCAGAACTCCTTCTATCCCACTGCAGTACGGGTTCTGAGGGTTACCATTCTGAAACAGCCAATCAGAAAGGAGAAGGAGGGACCATCAGTCAATCAGAGAGAAGAAAAGCACACCACCAGTCAATCAGAAGGAACAACACATGGGAAAACTACAAGTTCCTTAAAGCTCTGGTTGCAATCGATTTCTATTGAAAAAACATCACGTCTCTCTCTGTAACTGGCGCTGACCTTCCACTCTACATGATTCTAGTGTTTTTTTCACACTTTACTTTTTCACAATTTTGTCCATAAATTAAGATTTGAACATTAACAACAGACCAACCTGGGAAGGTACATGTACCTTCCTGATTGAGTCTTTGGTTTCATGCTCAGATTTCCAAATATGGTCCCTGGCTGCAGATTAGCTATAACTGCTAGCCAATCCCGGATACAGACAAGACTAAAGGTGCTTTCAAGTTTCAAAGCAGTGCAAATATAATATGCTTCCATTAAGTGATATTATTTTAGGCGCCTGAAATGAGGGTGCAAACATTTTTAACTGACGTTGCAATGTGCCCTTTTGCACCCTTGCAGACCAAGGCTTCTTGCTAGTGTCACTGAGCTTCATTTGATTGCAACTAAACACTAAGGGTGACGTCACATTATAGTCCACTTCTATTACACAGTCTATGTCAAAAACCTGTGAGTCAAGATCCTTTTAGTTAAACTTGGATGTTAAGTTTTCAGTCGTGAGTTGAATTATTCATGGCCTAAATGTTTTTAGTGGAGTTATTGTGTCCACAGCTGCAGAGTCCTAGTTTAGCAAAGAATCAACAGAAACAAATAAAAGTTTAAAGTTTAATTCTTAAACTCAGACACAACTTGCCTCCAGGCTCACATCTGCACCAAAACACATCTGCACCAAACTCACAGGAAATACAAGAAAACATCTCCAGATGAACACAGTAGGATCTAAATAGGACCAGAAATCAAGATGGATGAAAAGGGCAAGATGTCTACACACAGGTTCATCTTAAAAATACATGTTTTGAAGATATGCTGAGAATTAGTATTGTCACAATACTAAAATTTCAAACTCGACTTTGATAGTAAGGAAGAGATTTGATACTAAATGCAGACTCTGATACTACAATGATGATAAATTCTCTCAACAGAATGCGATTTTGTGACATAGCTTTATATCTGTGTAATCTCGTCCAGGTAGATTCCATAGTGGTCCATGGATGATCTGTATACTTGTCGATGTGGGCTTATACTTCTGATACAGCTTCAGATCATTCTAAAGCTACTCAGGAAAGGTTCATTTCTGTCCTGTGAATGTGACTTTTTTAGTATCGATACCTGTTTTAATAAGTATCTAGTTTTAGTATTGATTAGTATCTAATACTTTTGACAATCATACTAAGAAAATATGCAGGATCATACATTTAGATACATTTACATGAATCTTTTTTACAGATTGCTGTTATATTGTCAGCGTTATATAGTATTGTTTGTTCCCAGGAGAATAAAAACGTGTCTCAGCTCATCAAATCTGAGTGTTGCTTCAGTGACTCAGAAATCAACCGTTTGACATTTGTGGATTTGTGATTTTGGACTGAAGAGAAACAAGACTGTCCCTTTATAAAGCCTTTTCATTACTATGAGATTTGAGGGGATATTACACTTCTATGTATGAGTATTAACTGTGAACACATGACATTTAATTCACTATTTAGTTTTTCACACTCTCCCCTCCCTTTACTCTCTGTGTTAAGTCACTCCTCCTTCAAAGCACTATCACAACACAATCAACATGCACCCAGCTAATGAAACTACTACACTACTACTACACATCAGGTTTGTGAAGTTGTTATATACAGTTTTGTATTATGGGTTTGTATATTTATGAAAAATAGTCGTGTGGGAGCATGGGTGAGGATAAGGAAACATGGTAGAAGGCTCAGAAAAGTAAATTATACATAATACCCCATCTTTAACGAAACAACATGACTGAATATAAAAGTATAAAATTATATAAATGTCTTTACCAGGGGGAACTCGTGGGAGACCCGTCCGTCAGGGGGCAGTTTAGCTCCAAAGCCCAGAGCAGGGAACAGTTTATCAGAGTCGTAATCCTGAATGATCTCCCCCACAGCCTTCAGAGCCAAAGCGTAATCGTTCAACTGGTATGGACTCATGTAGTGCAGAGAAGTGGGCTGGGATGGATTACCTAGGAAACAAACAACAAAACTACTACTACTACTACTATTAGTACTACTACTACTGCTACTGCTACTATTGCTGTGGCCGCTGCTGCTACTATTGCTATAAGAGCTATTATAGCATTATATATTATAGCAACTGCTACAGATAGGCTATACGCTATTACAACTACTTAAATCATGTTTTAACTGGATTTTCACAGACTTTGTCACCTCAGAACTCTTGGGAAAGCAGGGTGACCAAAATAAAAAACTGGGACTGGTGACCAGAAAATAACTGGGACATCCCCAATTTTTTGGTGGTTGGTAATAATAAAATTGTGAAACAAATGAGTAATTAAGGAAAATTGTTATGCAGAGACCATTCATGCCTAACATGTGAGCCTAGTCACATTTTTCTGTGTTTTGGTCATTTTTAAGCAGATGTTTTGTATTTTACCTAAACAAATTAGAATTTATGCCTCTCTTTACAGCAGGTATCAAACTGGTCAAAAATAGGGACACCTCGGACATTTCTTTTATAAAACAGGAACAGATCAATGGTTTTGAATAAATCTAGGACAGGTGACACAGGGCTCAAAACTGGGACTGTCCCGGGTAAATAGGGACATCAGGTCACCCTATGGGCAGGGACAGGGCTCTGCTCCTTGAGACACTTATGTCATCCAAACATAACTCATGTTTTCTAAATAAATTTAATCTAATAGTATATTGTACATCTATATATTGTACCTGAATAATACTTTTAATCATAAAGGCAGATCTCAGCAGTTCACAAAGAAAACATGTATTCATTTCAGGTTTGTGGTGTAATGACATGGGAAACAACTGTAGCTCTTGTATGCTAGCTTCATTTTTGCTAACATAAGCATGTCGGCTCAACATTTAAGTTTATCGCAAGACAAAGCTCGCCTCGCTCTTGTGCTTAGCTCCTCCTTTATCTAAACTGTACCAGGGTCCATAGAGAGTCAGAGCCATGTGAGAGATACTACTCCCAGGGTCTACTTCAAATCCCTCAAAACAAGGCTTTCAAGTACTACTCTATAAAACCACTCACAAGTGATATTACTACCACAAGTCAATGGTAGCACTTGTGTAGTAGTCCTATGTAGTACTGACCATTGGAGGCGGTGAAGTCAATGGCCACAGTGAAGTTGATCTGAGTCCTACAGAAAAACAGAAACATTAAACAGTGATTTTAAACTAACAGACACAGAGTTTGAGATGTAACAGAGGATACAGTCAAAAAGAGCAGAACAGGAGGATAGAGTTTAAGACTGCAAACAGAGGATTGAGTTTGAGACGTAAACAAGAGCATGAAGCCCATACCCTCCTCTGATGTAATCCAGAAACGAGAGCTCAGAATCCACCAAACAGGACAACAGCGTCACCTAAAAGCAGAAACACACACACTTTAGGCCTAAGTTAGACTGAGAAGAAGTTCTTTATAAGATTTCATTAACGGGTCAATACATTTTATGTTGCAGAATATAACACCACAACTGGACAACCACTGCACCACTTCAGTATTTGCCTCCAAACAGTTGGACAGCTGGCATGTTTAGAATAACACACACAGCCTTGTACTTATGTAAACAGAATCATACCAGCCTTTAGTATCAAGTTGACCAATCACAGTGAAAGGCGAATTCTCATAAGAAACAACTGATACTTTGCAGTTGATGTCATAAACATTCCCTGGGGGTGTGATGCTAACGTAGGCACTGCTCTGTCTGACTAGAACAGGGGAGATGACCTGTGCTCTCAGACAAGTCTCTTAATTAATCAACTGTTTTTCCTTTAGTTACTCTCACCATTTTTGTTGAAAATCAAACTTCTAAATAGGACCATGAATGCTCATACTGATCATAAGACTCCTCAAAATGTGTTGTTTAAATCAATTTTCTATTTTTTCTTGAGTTATTAGACAATCTAAAATGTTTTTTTTGACTGTGTTTACTAATGTGTGCAAAGTATCAATTAGTGGGTTGCAGATTGTAGAATGTGACGAGGCCATACTTCCAGATTGGGGCAAGACATAGATTTCTCTATTGATTACTTTGCACTATACTTTGAAATATCCAAAAGGCAATTTCACAAATGTTGAACTTAATCAATTCTATTAGTGACTAGGCCCAAGAATTCACTGTATTACAACACAAATCCTACTCCTATCCTACCTGCTCCTATCTGTATTAAATATTATTGGGCTATAGCAAGCTATGATGTCATCTGAGACCCAGCAGTCACTTTACTTCTTAAAGGAATTGGGATGAAATTGAACTTTTGATCTAGAATCATTATTTATTTATTTTTGCATATTTTTGTCCAAATTAAATTCACTCAGACACACTGTGCCACCACTACAACAGATTGGACCTTGGCATTTTCAACGACATTTCCTCAAATTAAACCTGTCCTCCTCCTCCCCTGAACCCTCTGCTCCTCTCTGCCCTTTCTCCCTGCAGACTGAGACTCCTCTGTTCTTTTCCTTTTCCTTTTGTGTAAATAAAAAATAAAAACACGATTCAGCACTTTGTAAATATGTGCTGACTCACCGTTCCGGAGTTCTGGTATTTCTTTTTCTTCTTCCCTTTCTTTTTAGGGTTCAGCACCTTTGAAAAAACAAACAAATTTACTTTCCATTGTATCAAATGCCATCCCTGTGTGTCAGATGCCCTCAGGCCCTACTGGATCTCTGTGTCTCAGATGCCCTCCCTGTGTGTCAGATGCCCTCCCTGTGTGTCAGATGCTCTTGTGTCAGACGCCCTCCCATTTGACACAAACCTCGTAAACGTGGAACTGTGACTGGCTGCGACACATTTCTCTGTAACTGGTGCTGAACTCTCCAATAAAGTCATGTCTGTGGAGAAAAACAAATAAGTTTAGTTCTGGTTCAGTCCTGATTTATTCTGAACTTCCTGATTTAGTCTGGACTCACCCCCCGTCTCTGTCCCAGTCGTACACCTCCACTTTGATGCTCCTGAAACAAAACAAAACATTGACATTAATACAAACACTGCACCATCAGTGAAACAGATAGAGCACTCTGGCACTTAGCACATTGTGTGTAGTTGATGTAATGATAATGCATTTGATTTATACAGCTCTTTACAGTGCACTTCATTCACTCCACACTTAGGCCCCATATTCTCTTACCTGTTACAAAGGGCCATCTATAATGATAATGGGGCACATTCATTAATGTTTTCTTAAAAAAATGTATCTTCCATTTTAAGAAGATGCTGAGAGAACTCTGCACCAAATCTACAGAGAGTTTTTTAAGCAGCCAAATGTGCACCTAATTCACCAACCACCAGATATGAACACCATGACACTTATATACATTTTATTTACACAAAAATTAATATGTAATTAGTTAGAATTGCCCTCTGAACTTCCATATATGGCCAATAGGGGTTTGACATTCTGACATGTGAAGCGTGAGGGAGAGTCAAAGAGGAAGCCAGGTGGAGCGCATGTACAGATTACCTCTGTTTTACAGCTTCAGCAGCAATTTCAAAAGTCCAAACTCACAAGAACACAGACAGTGAGGGAATATTTAAGTCATAAACTTATTAAAGTAAGCAAATGTTCATAAGAAGGCCTTAAGTACACATGTATTGGTGAGAGTGCTTCATGAATGAGGCTCAGTGTTATATAGTTCTTGTATCTGCAGAGTAATTCTTGAATTGGGCCCACCCATGTTAATGATAAGATTGTGTGTAGTTGTATGCAATTTCTGACCTGTCATAGTCCCCATTGCAAAGCGCTCGCACTGGGATCTTAAAGGCCTGCCACACCGGGTCCAGAGTGTTCTTCACCACCTCTGTCTTATGGCAGATCGTGTACCTGAGGAAACACACACAGATTATAGGACTAAACTCATAATACATAAAGCATTATACACTGTCTATAGTGTCTATAGTGAACTGTGGATCTATCCACATGAAAAAAAAAAAAAAGTTAATTGTCTTCTCTGTCAAGATAAATAAATTGGAAATACAACTGATATGGACATTCCATTCAATACTCCTGTGTAGACAAATCCTTGGGTTTCAGAATGATTATGAATTAGAGTTATTACCTCGCCCATAAAATCTCAAACCAATTAGTTCATCACTTTCACTTTTTACTCTGTATACCCAAGCTACCATTAAAGCAACATATCTGTCTGGTGGCAAAAAACATACACGATTCCAAGAAGACTGAAAGTTAAAGTCTTAAAAACATTTAAAACAGAAATAGTATATTTTAAAAAGTTGGCAGCAGTGCAAAGTTATTTCTCACTTGCCTTATGCATTCAGAGTATCCTAATTATTCACCTGTTCAGTTTTGGTTTCTTCAGTTTCTAAGCACTTTTCACAACTCTCCAGCTGGCAACTAATAACAAATAGCATGCTAACTCACACTTTCTGATTATCTGAGAATAAAATGCTTTACAATTAGATGCCGACAGTACACAACTGACTTAATCTGACTTCAAAAGATTAAACAACATATCTATCTGTACTGGGGAAAAACACATAAAGCTCAATTACACGGAAAAAAACAGGTACAAGGCCTTTGAAAGCATTCTTTCATTCTGCATGGTTGTAGATATGTTTTAGGCTAAATGATTGCGGAGATGGTGCAGTATTTGAACTTCTCTTGCCCCATGTTAGCATGTTTTTGTTAGTGTGTTTTTAGCATGTTTTCGTGGCCTCTGCTCTGTCTTTAACTCAAGTTCATTATTCAGAGCTCAGTTTGAATGAGCCAGGCTTTGTTAAACCAGTTTGTGTTGTTTCCTGGGGGGCTTTTCACAATAAAAGCCTCTCAGTGTCTCTGTTTCAGAATAAAAGCCTATGTCTGTGTGTCTCTGCTCTGAGTGTGTATGAGCCTGAGGTGGTATTGTAATGCTTCACTGCTCCTCATGCTGCGGCCACACAACGTGTACACACACACACACACACACACACAAAATACATGTACAAACACACACGCATAGTCAAGACCTCCCCCTTCCCTCTATTTCTCCCTCTTTCCTTCCTCTTTTTCTCCTTCCCTCACTCTCTCTCTTTTCATCCACTCCCCTCTTCCCTGTCCTCTCTCTGTTTCTCTTTCTCTCTCCTGATGAGTCTCAGCTGTGATGGAATATCAAATCCTCCCAGCTCAAGAGTCACAAACTCATATGTGAGTCAGGATCCTGGTTAGAATTAACCTGGTTCTCGCCAGATTGATTTTGGAGCATTCAAACAAAGACTTCACGCTGACTGGTGGAAGCGTCATAACAGTGAAACAAGCTGGAAAATCAAAAAGCACCAAAAGCACTCCACAAAATGCACAAATGTTCCCTCTGCAAATTTTCATGAATTAAAATGGTCTGTTTTTGAGCTAAATAGACTCAAGTATGTCTGTCTGTGTTGCCAGGTTTTTTTTTTTTTAGTCTGGCACAGGCTTCTGCACAAACCAAAGTGCTGTCCTGTGATTGGTCAATCTCGTGAGGGACCTCACAAAAATTGTGAGAATCTCTCTGGCAAGGCCAGGCCAGGAGTGTCTTCCTAAGGACTTTTAGCCATTGAAAAGAAGGGAAAAAAAAGTATGAATTAATGAATTATTAATTGTTATGGCAGAGGTCCCAGAGTCCGGCCTGAGTTCAGGACCAGGACAGATCAAAAGAGATTTGAATTTATGACCTCTCATAAGGAAGGTGAATTGCATCTTTACTGTGAGAAGCCTTGCATCTCCACAAACCTGGCCTGGCCTGCAGGAGGGCCTTCTCCTGTTCCCTTGTTAAAGCTGAGTTTAAAGTGTGGGTGAACTTACGATCCATCCTCGTTGCTCCGGAAAAACACCAGGAACGGATCTGACTTCCCAAAGAAATCCTTTTTATCCAGTTTATTCCCACAGAACTGCAGCATCACTGACTCCTGGAGAGAGGAGAGGGAGATGAAGGAGGAGGGAGAGAATTAGAAGAGAGAGGAAGAGAAGAGAGAAGGGGAGCAAGGGAGAGAAGAGAGAGTGAGGGAATGTGAGGGGGCAGAAAGAGGTAAGGAGAGAAAGAAAGGAGAAACAAAGTGATGGAGGAGAGAGGGGAGGGCAGAGGAAAGAGGCAAGATGGAGAATGAGTGGGGAAGAGAAAGGAAAGGAAAGAAGTGAGGGAGGAGGAGAAAAGAGAGGAACAGAAAACAGAACAACAATGTGGAGAACAAGATTGGGGAAATGAGGGGAAAGAAAGCAGAAGAATAGGAGTAGAGAGAGGAGAGGAGAGGGAGGTGTATATAAAGAAAGAGGAAGGTGAGGGGAAAAGAGGGGGGACAAAGGAGAAGAGAGATAGAGGAGAGGGAGGCAGGGTGAGAGGGAAGAGACATGGTATGGTAGAGAGAGGAAGACAGGAAGAAGAGGGAAGTAAGAGACAGAGTGAGGAGAGGATTTGAGGAAAAGGACAGAAAGAGAAAATAAAAAAGGAGGGGGAGAGGATGGAGAGAGGGCAGGAAGGAGGAGAGAAAAGAGAGAAAGAGGACCTAGTTAAAACAGGAGCAGAAATATTATTCCTCAGTCACATGTGGGAGCCATTTTTATTTTCCGTTTCCATGGAGACAGCCGTGCTGAGCTCAATATCTAAAAAATCTAAAAACTGCTCCAGTGTTTTACTCTAAATTGATCTGAAGTACCAGAGCTCTAGGTGGGAGCAGCGGCTCTACACCAAGCTCCTCACCTTACTGTGCTCTGATGGAGTGATATACTGTGTAATCCCTCAGTGGTCCAGTTAGTGTCCATAGTGGTCCATGGGCGTATACTAGTCAATGTGCTCTTATGCTTGATACAGCTCAAGATCATTATAAAACTATTCAGGAAATATTAATTTATGTCTTGTGAACATGACATTTTTAATATTGATCAAATGAGTATCTAGTTTCGATACTACCTTTAGTATTGATTTTCAATATTTTTGACAATCCTAACATGGCGTGTGCATGGAAATGTGCATGTGCATATTTGTACATGTATGTGTGTACCTGGCGTGTGCTTGTACATGCATGTCAGTATGTTGTCGGTGTCTTCCTGAGCCACTGTTGTTATTTTTAGCCTAAACTGTGTTACCGTGGAAACAAAACAAGCCCACGCTCACGTGAGACAGTGAAGGCATCGCACCCAGACACTGTAAGACTATTACAGTTATAAACATGAGACTGTTGATGTGTCCTCAAGCAAGGCACGTCTCTTGTGTGAATATGAGCATGAGACAGTGTGGGAAAAGAGAGGCTCAAGGCACAGAAACGTCAGTAGTAGTATTAGTTAGTATTAATATAACCTTATAGTTGGTTAGTAGTAGCAGTAATAATAGTAGTAATAGTAGTAGTAGTAGTAGTAGTAGCAGTAGTAATAGTAGTAGTAGTAGCAGTAGTGGTAGTAGTGAATAGTGTAGTAGTTGTACCCTGCAGTTGCTGAGCTCCTCTGCTCTGACGATCAGAGTTCCACACTTCCTCCCTGGGATCCCCCTGGAACACAAACAGAAAAACATGAAAACAGGGAAATTAATTTTTTAAATAACAAAAACTCAGGGTTTAAAAACATCTGTCCTTCCTTCACTCTTTCACACTCAAGCCTCATATTATTAAAGGGCCCATATTATGCTGGTTCTGATCTTTGTTATAATGTTTACTCATCAAAAACATACCTGGAGTTATGTTTTCTTTCATTCACACATGCTTAACACACCAATCCTGTATGTAGGGTGTGTTCTTCACTCTATTCCACCTTGTGATGTCATGTGGTAATACAGAAAGTGCTCCACTGGGTTTTTAAGATCCATACATCTTAACTAGAATCAAGTGGATGATTTGAATCTCTACTGAATAAAATGTAAAAGGTAGCTGTCAACTTGAAAACTAGAATTATATGACATCACAAGGTAGAGCAGAGCTTTTTGAGCTTTGGAGATGTAGACAGAATAATTCAAACATGCGTTAATAAAACAAAACACAACTCCAGGTATGTTTTTATCGAGGTAACATGATCTACAGCTCACAAGAGTCAATGTTGTGTAATTATAGGACCTTTAAAGTGTGACGTTACCGCAGAAAACTCAGAATTCTACTTTCTGTATATTTAAAGTTACAGTAAGTGGCACGAAAGTCCAGAAAGTGAAAATAAAGTTTACCCCATACTTCGGAACATTCTCCATGGAGATAAACATGTTTTACGCCATACATGCAATATTTTAGCAAAAGGAAAATTTCCATGGAACAAGAAGGATGCCAAATAAGAGTCAGGTTTGTGGAGATGCGAGTCCAGTCACAGTGAGGACAAATATATATCTGTGTTTTCCAGGGCAAGAAACACAACCACAGTGAAAAAAGAACATTCTTAGACAATACAACTACAACCTGAGAAGAGAGAAAGAAAGAGAGAGAGAAGAAGAGGAGGAGAGAGAACGAGAGGAGTGTGGACAATACAACCACAGGGCAATGATCTCAGACAAGAGAAAGAGAGGAGAGAGTGAGGAGCGGTAGTTGGACAAAGCCTGAGTTACTGACACTGCGAGTAATGTTATCTACTTCATCTATGCAGAGGAGGGAGGGAGAGATAAGAGAAAGAGAGAGGAAGAGAGGAGAGAAGGAGGAAAAGAAAGAGAAAAGAAAGAAGGGAGAAAGAGGAGGAGAGGAGGGAGAAGAGAGGGAGGGAGGATACAGAGGAGTAGGAGTAGGGAGGCAGAGCAGTGAAACAAAGGATAATGCTATCTGCTTCATCTGAGAATCTACAACTGTGTTTAGACCAGACACACAAGGAGAGAGGGAGGAGAGGGAAGGAGAGGGAAGGAGAGGGGGAAACGGAGAAAGAAAGAGAGAGCGAGAGCAGAGTGGAGGAAGAGAGGAGGAGAAGGAAGAGAGGGCGAAAGGAAGGGAGCAAAGACGAGAGTGGGAGGACAGAAACACAAGAGGGTGGGAGAGGGAAAGAGGATGAGGAGGGAGCGGGGTAGAGGAGAGAGGGAAGCAGAGAAAAGGGGAGAAAATGAGAGGGGGTGAGAGGAGAGAAACTGTGTTCAGTCTAGAGACACATGAAAAGTGAGAAGGATGGGGATTGGAAGAAAAGAGAGAATGAGAGAGAGAAGATGAGAAAATGGGAAAGAGAGAAAGAGTGAAGAGCAGAAGAGGAGAGGGAGAGAGGGAAAAAAGGACCATGGGAAAGAGGAGGGAGAGAAAGAGAGGAGACGGACACAAAGCTGGAGCCGAGCAGTGACACAAACTGTGTCTAACTGTATTCAGTCCAGAAACACAGGAGAAGAGCGAGAGGGAGAGAAAAGAAGAGGAAGGAGGAATGGAGGGGGGATAGAGAGAGAGAGAAGAGGGACTGGAAAGAGGAGAGAGGGAGAGATTGAAAAATAGAAAGAGAATGTGAGGATAATAGAGAGAGAAAGCGAGGCATATAGATGGAAGAGAGAGGTGAGGGATGGAGAGGAGAGAAAGTGAAAGGAGAGAGGGAGGGAGAGATATGAGAAAGGAGGGGAGGAGGGGAGAGCGGGGGAGCATGTTGTAGCTGTAATGTGGTGTAAAGTCAGAGCTCAGTCATTAAAGAGATGGTACGGGCCACTGAACTTTAACTGCACAATATGGACACTTATACACATATATGTACTGTGTGTAACTCTATATATGCTCTGTGAGAGATAAAGATGAGAGGAGGAGGAGGAGGAGAGGAAAGAGGGAAGAAGGTGGAGAGGAGAAGAGAGGAGGAGGAGAGGAAAGAGGGATGAAGGTGGAGAGGAAAAGAGAGGAGGAGGAGGAGAGGAAAAAGGAGAGGAGAGATGCACAATGTGGACACGTATATAAAACATATGTTATGTATGTAACTAATCATAATATGCTCTGAGAGAGATAGAGATGAGAAGAGGAGAGGAAGGAGGGGAGGAGGAGAGAAAGAGGGGAGGTAAGAGCAAGGGAGAGAGTGCGGGAGACAGGACACGTATACTACACATATTGATATTCTGTTTTTTGCTATTATATGCTCTGAGAGAGACAGAGATGAGAGGAGGAAGAAGAGGAGAGTGAAGAGAGAGAGGGAGAGGAGGAGAGAGTGATGCACAATATGGACACATAGACTTGTACTACACATATATATACTTCATGTAACTAACTATGACATGCTTTGAGAGAGAAAGAGAAAAAAATGGAAGAAAGAAATGAAAAGAGGGAGAGGAGTAGAAAAGGAAAGAGACGCACCATCACTTCACATTTAACTACTGAGCATATATGACTATGTATGCTCGGGATGTACGCAGAGAGGGAAAGGAAGAGAGGAAAGAGGGGAGGAGAGAGGGGGAGAGGGAGACGGAAAGGGGGTGTGAGCAGGAGGGGGGGGCACAGATGGAGCAGAGCTGGAGGCTGTAGTGGAGACTCTGTTACAGAGACTGAAACAGACACTTTAGAGAAAGAGACAGAGAGAGGGAGAGAAGGAGGAGGAGGGGTGGAGAGGGAGAGAGAGGGTAGAGAGAGAGTGGGAGAGTGAAAGACAGACAGGGAAAACATGGGGGGGGAGGGGAGAGAAAGAGAGGGTAAGGCAAGAAAACTGAGAATGGACAAGAGAAGGAGAGAGATGGAGGGAAACATAGAGGAGGAGAGATAGAGAATGACAAAGAAGGAGGGAAACAGGCAGAGAGAGAGAGAAAAGAGGCTGATGTCATGGAAGTAAAAATGTGAAATTACACCCTGTCTGTCAAAAATGTTCTTCTGGTCTTGAGCATTTCTGAGACACTGTCCCTGAACTCACTCTTTTACTGTTCACTCTTTCACCATCAGAGACACACAGAGGATGGACAGATGCACAGACGCAAAGGAAAAGAGGACAGATGGGTGCACTGGACATGTCCCCCCACCACCACCATCTTGAGCGTTCTTGTCATGTTCTGGTGTTCTGAGTGTTTCTTACGTGATGATGTTTTAATACTACTACTAATAATAATGCATCAGTTTAATACAGTGCTTTTCTGGACCCTCAAAGATGCTTTACAGATCATTATTCATTCACTCCATATTCAGTGGTGTAGCCACAGCTGCCCTGGGGCAGACTGACAGAAGCGAGGCTGCCTATCTGCACCCTCAGCACACAGCACACACCACTTTCATATTAGGCAGTGTGGGCGAAATGCCTTGCCTAAGGACACAATGATGTGATTGGGGCCCCACCAATCACAGCACCTGATTTTCCCAGCGAGCTCCAATCCCAGTACTAACCAGACCCGGCTTTGCTTTGCTTGGGGATCAGGCTTTGACGAGCTGGTATGGCAACTGGTTTGGTTTGTTACATGATTGTTTATGTACGTATGTGTTCCAGTTTACATGTGCTCTTGTCATGGTCTGGTGTTGTAGGTGTTTCTTACGTGAGCGGTTTCTCTAGGCGACTCCCCGCTGAGCCCACGATCTCTCCCAGAGTGCAACAAGCCTGACCCAGGAAGTCCTAAGAGACAAACCGATGAGAGAGGGAGATGAGGTCATACTATAATACAATCAATAGAAGCACTAACATGTGATTAATATAATACAAGCCAGAGGTAATGAAGCCCTGTGTGTGGGCAGGTATTTCTGACAGTGTGGGGACTAAAACTGTACACAAGCACATGTAATGCCTCTTTTATGGGGACAAAAAACAGGTCCATAATGCAATTCCTTTATTATTAGATCAACAACATTGTTTAAAGTTCAGATTTAGGTTAAATAGTTTAAGGTTATGATTTAGGTTAAAGCAGACGTATTCTGGAAAGGGACATTTCTGAGCTTTTAACCATGTTATAGTTGTGCCCCCTCATCATTTACTCACCCGAAGATGTATTCAGAGTGATTTGTGCGTATTTGAGCAATCTTTAATCATTTCATTTCCAAGATGCCATATTGCAGATCAACCCCCGTTTTCACCATCACTGCTCTGTAATTCCTTCTCCAGTTAGATATTCTTTGGTGATATGCGTAGGATTCAGCAGCATTGCGTTGTACAAATGAAAAAAAAAAAAAAAAAGTACTTGCTAGAGTGATCTGCAGCTATCCATAAGGGAGGCCAAAAGCATGCGGCGCTCTTATGCTGATGTTTACAGTGACGTCAGCTCCCATTGGGCACCGCAGTTTTCTAACACAAAAGCCAGTGGACTTGTTTCTTTTATTAAGTAATTTTATATGAGTACTGCAATTTAAAATGCCCAAATCATAACATCCGCGGCTGATCCCGATTGTCATGGATTATAACTATTGTAGACACAAGCACAATATGTCTTCTTTAAGGTGAGGGATTGATTAAGGTTAGGCAAGTAGTGACTATGGTTAAGGCTAGGATCAGTCTCTCTATAGCATGTCTCTCTCTCTCTCTCTCGCTTTTCTCTCGCCATCCATCACCTCCTCCTCTCCAGTCTCCTCTACTCCACTTCACATTTCTCAGCCTCCCCTCATCTTCTTTTCTCTCTCTCCCCCTCCTCCTCTTATCTACTTCTTTTAAACACTTCTTTCCCACTCTCCTACATCCCACCCTGCTCCTTTTCTCTCTTTTCTTCTCTCTTATCTTCTTTTTTTCTCTCTTCATACCCCTGCAGTAAAAACACCTTCACTCTCTGATAAACTCCTCTCAGCTGTAAACCTGACAAAACCTCACTCCATTTAGATTCAGTTTTATTCCAATGCAAAATAATGATGAAAAAAATATCGTATTTTAATCAGATGTAAAATGCAGGACTCACATGTTTGGAGAGATTGTCGCTCTTACAGTCCAGATCATACCTGGAAAAGAACAGAACAATTAAAACTGCAAGCAGGGATGAAGGGAAGTCAAAATCAGCGTGACAGTGGAAGGGCATACTGAACCAGGACTAAACAAAGACTGAACCAAGACTTAATCTGAAATAAACCAAGACTGAACCAGGACTAAACAAAGACTGAACCAAGACTTAATCTGGACTAAACCAAGACTGAACCAGGACTAAACAAAGACTGAACCAAGACTTAATCTGGACTAAACCAAGACTGAACCAGGACTAAACTAAGACTTAACCAAGACTGAACCAGAACAAAAACGAGACTGAAACAAGACTTAACCTGGACTACCCCAAGACTGAACCAAGACTGAACCAGAACAAAAACAAGACTGAAACAAGACTTAACCTGGACTAAACCAAAACTGAACCAAGACTGAATAAGAACAAAACCAGGACTGAACCGGGACTAAACCAGGACTAAACCAAGACGGAATCAGGACTAAATCAGGACTGAACCAAGCCTGAAACAAGACTGAATCAGGACTGAATCAGGACTAAACCAGGACTGAACCAGGACTAAACCAGAACTAAACCAGGACTAAACCAGGACTAAACCAGGGCTGAACCAGAAATAAACCAGCACTGAACCAGGACTGAACCAAGACTCCACCAGACTAATTGACAGAATTGAACCATCACTAAATTCTGATTGAAGCAAGATTGAATCAGGACTAAATCAGAACTAAAACAGTACTGAATCAGGACTGAACAAGGACTGAATCAGGATTGAACCAGAACTGAACCGGAACTGAACCGAGACTGAACCAGGACTGAATCCGCTCTTAATCAGGACTGAACCAGGACTGAATCAAGACTGAACCAGGACTGAACCAAGACTGAATCAGGACTAAACCCGGACAATTTGGTGTGAGATGAGATAAGACTCATAGGTGACTATTTTGTTTTTTAATTACTGCTGCTAACACGTTAATAAACTCAAACCATTTTCTCAATCTAAATTATGAGCCTTCTCTTCATCTTGATCAGTTCTTTCTAGTTCTAATTAGAGCTGCATGATTACAATTAAATTTGCAATAGATCTTTAAAGTGCACACTGTAAACAGCTCCAGGAACATTCACGTCTGAGAGAAATATGAACTGATAAACTAATACAAGAATCCGAGGCATTTCAGAACGTGCTTTTTAGAGGTCTAAACTACACAGTTAGCAGCTTTTACACAGAATAAGACCCCATGCAGACATAGGGAGGGCATCTGAACACAGGGACATTTCAGAACATGTTTGGAGAGGTCTAAACTAGAGGTACAACAAAATATTAAAAAATACAGGATATTTAGTTCTTTGCAGAGGACATTCTAATACCTAAATAATTGTACCATTGGTGATAATTGCACCAAGACAAATTACGATTTTGATTTTGATTTGATTTGTAATTTGAAGTGCCCCCTGTTCCTCTCGTGTTTCGTCTCATCTGAGCAGCAGAATCTTGTTTGTGGAGATTAAACATACAGAATTTCTTTCGCTTCAACGACTCAAAAACATAAAGAATGAACGCTCGGAAAAATCGAATTATCTGCAACAATGAATCACAACATGTAAATATATATGAGAGACAGCAGGGACTTAACCAGGACTGAACCAGGACTGAATCGGGACTGAACCAGGACTAAACCATGCCTAAACCAGGACCAGGACTAATTCTGAGTCAGTTCTGGCTTAGTTCAGTCCTGGTTCAGTCCTGGTTTAGTTCTGGTTTAATCCTGATTTAGTTCTGGTTTAGTCCTGGTTCAGTTTTGGTTCAGTTCGGGTTTAATCCTAGTATAGTCCTGAGTCTTTTTGGCTCTGTTTTATTTCTGTCCTGGACTCAAACCTGTTTTCACATGAATTTTACAAGAGCTTTCACTTTTTACATTTAAATTTCAAATGAGAGAGAGAGAGAGAGTAGAGAAGAGGCAGAAAGGGGGAAGAAAGAGAGGAAGGAGAGGGGGAGAGAGAAAGGTAAGAAAAGAAAAGAAGGTAGAAGGCTGACAGAAAAAGAGGGAGAAAGAAGAGTGGAGAGAAAGAGAGCAAGTAGGGGAGAAAAGAGCAAAGAAAGGTAATAGGAAAGAAAGAAAAGGAGACGGGGAGAGAGAGAGTAGGGGATGAAGGAGAGAGGAGAGAGACAACAGGGGAGAAAGGAGAGAGGAGAGAGAGAGTAGGGGAGAAGGAAGAGAGAGAGTAGGAGAAAGGGAGAGAGTAGAAATATTCCAAATGCACAGGAAAAATTAAAGCAAACAAAACAAAAATCATCAGTCCATCCATTTTCTTCCACTTATCCAGGGCCTAAGCAGGGACTCTCAGACTTCCTCCACCCCGGACACTTCCTCCAGCTCCTCCAGCTCCTCCAGGGAGATCCCAAGGTGTTCCCAGGCCAGCCCAGAGATATAGTCCCTCTAGCATGTCCTCGGTCTTCCCCGGGGCCTCCTCCCGGTGGGACATGCCTGGAACACCTCCCGAGGGAGGCGCCCAGGAGGCATCCGGAACAGATGCCCAAGCCACCTCAGCTGGCTCCTCGTGACGTGGAGGAGCAGCGGCTCTACTCCAAGCTCCTCCTGTGTGACTGAGGTCCTAACCCTATCTCTAAGGGAGCACCCAGCCACCCTGCAGAGGAAATTAATTTCGAGCGCTTGTATCTGCGATCTTGTAATTTCGGTCATTACCCAGAGCTCATGACCATAGGTGAGGGTAGGACCATAGACTGACCGGTAAATCAAGAGCTTTGCCTTTCGGCTCAGCTACTTCTTCACCTCAACGGTCTGATACAGCGACCGCATCACTGCTGATGCTGCACCGATCCGCCTGTCAATTTCACGCTTCATCCTCCCCTCACTCGTGAACCCCGAGTCACCCTTAGATACTTGAACTCCTCCACTCCTTGCCTCAAGTGGAGGAACAAAAATCGTAACTTGAAAAATCATAACTTTGGTAGAGTCTAAACTCACAGATCGAAGCGCAGATTCTGTCGCTCCTCGAAGAAATAATCCAGAATGAATTTCCGCACAAAGTCTGGGTTCAGAGTGTTATCGATGACCTCTGTGCGACCGAACTGTGAAGAAAGACAAACTTTCACAAAACAAAAGTGCATTATGTAACTTTTCTCGTGGTGGGTCTGCTTCTCCGCTTGTCTCCATGGAGATGTTAGTGCTTTGCCCTGAATTTACCACAGTATTGCATTAAACAGATTTGGCCCAGTGATGTCTCCTGTCTCCATGACGATTGATGCCATACTGCAGGTGGTAAACTATAACTATGTCTGTGTAATCCCTCAGTCCTCCAGGTAGTTTCCATAGCAAAAGAAAATTCAATCAACTGGACAAAAGAAAAGACATTTCTCATCCAAGCAGCTTCTTAAGTTCTGGTCAGGTTTCTGGTGCGACACTGTGTTATATATGGAGATGAACTAACTACACTGGTTTGTTTGGAGTTTATTAGCTAGTTATAACTCCATCCTCAGACGTATGTATGCTCAGAGGTTTGCGGTCACCCATTAGAGCCTTGAACGATAATGTCAATATGACTCAGAGGCAGTTCACACTTCACTGTAGTCAGCTCCTCTTTTCAGGCAGATATAAGGCAGTGTCCACCAGCAATCTGACCAGAACTGAAGAAGCCACCTGGATGAGCAGCAGAACATCTTCATTCTAAAACTATTGTCTAGTTGACAGAATTAAATTTTCTTTTGCAATTAACTATATCAAAGGCATTATTTCCTATTAATAACCTGGACTATATACTGGCATAACAAAATTAGACTTTGTTTCTGTTACTGTGCATCATAAACATATATTGCACTGGTCAAAAATTGAAAAGAAGCTAGATGTAGTAATGTAGAATTCTTTTTAATTTCAAAAACATTTAAAATTATATAAAATTTGTTTATGTTTAGGTTCTCAGGTCAGTTATGCAGTCAAACAAAATGAAGTCCTCAATTTGGGTTGCCAGATTTTACTAAAATTTAACTTTAGAATAATTATTTTTATGTGTAAAATAATTCCTCACCTCTCTCCACTCTCGGTTAGCGATTCCCTGAGTGTACAGCACACAGACTGAAAACACAAGAAGGGAAATTAACATTAAAACTCAATCTGCTTCAAAACATTCAGACTATAAACAAGGATTGAACCAGGATTGAAACCAGGATTGAAACCAGGACATAACTTGCTTAAACCTGGGAGTAATATGAGTTTCTTACGGACTAAGAACTTAACCAGAACTAAATTAAACCTCTTCTAGTCCTGGTTTAGTCCTGTTTTAGTCCTGGTTTAAATCTGGGTCAGTCCTGATTTATTCTTGGTTTTGGGGGGAGGAATGAATGTTTAAAGTAATTCAAATTTGAGGTGAGAAAATGAGTAAGACCAGATGGAACTCCACCTACAGTTTGATCTAAACATGTTTAAATCTGTAGGAAATAAATAAAGATATAAATATAAAGATATGTGTAAAGAGGAGAGCTGCTGTAAAACGCCACTCAAAGATGCAGCTCTGATACTCACAGTAACACAATTCTGAGAGTGATTTCTGAATAAAATATAGATGATAACCCATAATAAACTAATCACCATAGTCAATATTTATTTCATGACAGGCAAAAGGTTTAGTGCCAGATGTTTCCCAGAGCACAACTTCAGGAATCTTAACTGAAATGGGTTAGACATTAGCTCAGATGTCACTTTTGCATTGTATTTATGATCTAAAATGAAACACCAACACATTTGCACTCAACATTAACTTTACACCAGATGTGATCGATGTGGAACGAGCTGACCCCCTATGACCCTGCACAGCAAGATGGACTCTAGCGACATTAGTGAATTTTCAAACCCATGAAAATCCATCTTGAAAGACTCCCACTGTAAGGTTCAGCAGCAATGACCAATGAAGGCGAAAACATCTTCTAAACAAACCAAAACAAGCATGGTGACGCAGACGGATGTACTTGACACAGAAATACACACTATAGTTTGTAACAAACATGCAGAGGGAAGTGATTTGTGCTTTTGTGGAGGGAACAATGTCTGTGCTTTTCTCTCAGCTAGATTTAAGTAAAGTTAGATTTCTCTGCTTGTTCCGCTGTTGAGACGCTTCCACCAATAAAATTAGTATTCATAACGACGGTCAAGGTTTTCTCAATCACTTACAGAGACCGCTGCTCCAGAGAAACTCACTTCCGAGTGACATACATAAATCTGGTGAGAGCCAGGTTAGACATCCTCTGGATTATTCATATTACATATATACAGCCACAAATACATGTGACTGGGTCTGGTTTTTCATAATCTTCCCAGACTACTCAAGTTAGTCAACGCCATGTCTACTAATTATGTATCTACTCTACGGCATATAAACCAGGTCTAAGACAGGTATAAACCAGGTTTTAACCAGGTCCTAAACCAGGTCCTAATCCAGATTTAAACTAGGACTAAACCAGGCCCCCTCCTGTTCTCTCTTTGATCACTGGTTCATGTTTAAATGAAAGTGTTTATTTGTGGAGCGTCAGTGAACGCCACACAAGACATGAAAGAGTCCAGCTGGGCCCTGAACGCACCACAGGACTGAACCAGGACTAAACCAGGATTAAACCAGGACTAAACCAGGAATGAATCAGATCTGTACCAGGACTAAACCAGGATTAAACCAGGACTAAACCAGGAATGAATCAGATCTGTACCAGGACTAAACCAGGGACTGAACCAGCCCTAAACAAGGTCTAAACCTGGACTGAACCAGGACTAAGCTAAGGAGTTTTTGACATTTCTGTTGTAAATATTTGAAAAGAGAGAGAGGAGCAGATTATGAATGAGTCTGTTTTGGTTTAGGTCCACACTGTAAACACTGAACAGGAGCGTGCCCGTGTGGAAGAGAGCACACAAGGAGCACACACACACATCCAGCAGGAGTGTGCACGTGGGTGAGAGCACAGCAAAACAAAATCTGGTGTGCATGAGGGTCAGAGGGGTGTGCACATGAAGAGAAAGATATACAAACAAAGGGAGCACGAACGTGTGGATGAGCGTGCACGAGGAGCAGGGAGCGTGCACATGTGAGTGAATCAGACATTTGCATATGTCAGAGGAGGTCTGCATCACCAACAAGACTCTCTCCTCCTACACAACTCACACCATCTCTCTATTTATCTATCCCTCTATCTGTGTATCTATCCATCCACCCATCTATCTACACAACTCACACTATCACCATCCATCTCTCTATTTATCTGTATCTCTATCCATACCTCTATCTGTGTATCTATCTATTTCTCTGTCTACTCATCCATCTCTTCATCTGTCTCTCTCATTCATATATCCTGTCTATGCATCTCTCAATTTATCTCCCTTTCTGTGTCTACCTCTTTATTATATATCTATCATTTTTTGTCTCTCCTTTCCTCTCATCTTTTTCTCCCTCTTGCCTTTCCCTCTCTCTCTCTCACTCTCCGCTTTTGTCTTTCATCTTTCTTCTGAACTCCTCCTCCTCCTCTCTCTGTCTCTCTCCTCTCTTTCCTTGTTTATCCCTGTTTTCCTTCTCCCCACCCTCTCTCTTTCCTGTAATCAACTCCAAATCACAGTCTGAATGATCACAATTAGAAATGTCTGTAGTTCTTTAGTTTATCTTGTCCTGTGTCAGATGCCCTCCCCGTGTCCCCATGGAGTCTATTCCATGTAAAAGCTGCTAACCTTGTAGTTTAGACCTCTATAAACATGTTTTGAAATGCATGGGATTCTTGGATTAGTTTTCAGTCTGTATTACGGCTATACTTATGACTAAATCCTAACCTCTGCTCTCTGGTCCTTGTCTAATAAAGTGTAAAAGTTGAAACTTACTTGGATCAGATTTGGAGAAAGTGTCTCTGTCCAGAAGATTCCTGAAAAACAAGAAAATAAAACTTACATTAGACCTGCTCTGCAAAATTTTCATTTTAGAGCTTCTAACCATAGTTAATTTGTTGTTTTGTTTGAGGAATCTTTAAAAGCTTATTTTATGACAACATTTGTCAGTCAATTTCCATTTTCACCCCCACCAATACACACCACTGCTCTGTGCCTATATCATTCTTCATTTTATTTATAATTGATTATTCATGTTCATATTTTAATTTAGGGGGAAAATAGTGAAATAGAAAAACACCAGAGTGGGTTAATATGAACATTTTAAAGGTAGGATCATGAGACCTGACAGCAACCATTAAAGAGAGACAAGCGACAGTTTTTCAATAGAAGTCAATTGCAATCAGAGCTCGAAGGAACCACTTCTCGCCCATACTCACTTCCTATTTAGAACACGGCGGCTAGAGGGCTCGCTCTGCCCATATACAGTCTATGCATAGGACAACAGCAGTGTACACTTGTTTTAGTAACATGAGATGTGTCAAAAATACAACCCAGGGTCAACTGTAAAGAACGACTGTGGCAGAACTAACATGACACTATGGTTGAGTGATCCAAAAATGTTACATAATGTTATTTATTCATTCATTTTCCCACAGTAATCAGATAATAGTTATGAATCCATCAGAAAAAAATGCATTAGCTGCCTTAGGTTCATTTAACATAGTGCTTGTGTGTGTAGCTATACACCTGTGGACCATTATGTTATAATTTAGACCTTTTAAATGGCAATATTCATCTAAAATAACTTAATAAAAGAAACAAGTCTGCTGACTATCTCATTAGAAAACTGCTGTGCCCAATCGGAGCCAACGTCACTGTAGACATCATCACAACAAAGCGCTGCATACAGTCAGACTATGGACTACTGCTATGGATAGATGCACATCGCAGTAGCAAACAGCATATTTGATTTCATTTGTACCAAACTGACTACTGTTCAGAGCAGTGGGCGTGTACAAATGGCAGTGAAAATCAGTGATTAAAGACGGCTCAAAAGTGCTTGAATTGCTCCAAATACAACTTTGAGTGAGTAAACGGGAGAAACAACTATAACACAGTTAAAAGCTCTGAAAAGTCTATTTTGCCCAATATATGTCTGCTTTAAACACAGTAAATGAAACGAAGTGTGCAAGTCTCTGTACCACCTTGTGTCTGTATTTTTCTTTTTCAAGTGATAAACTGTCTTAAACATGAGTTCAAATGATCCTTTAAAACGTTTTCCACTCAAACATCTTAAAGATTGTCTGTTGTAAAATTGATGCTCCTCCTCGGTTCAGCCTGAAGTGTCACTCCCACGCCTCTCTTCATGTTTAATTTAAAACATCAACGATCAAGACTGGGACTTAACAGGGACCAAACCAGGACCAAACCAGATTTACACAGGAAGATTGGGTCTTGGACTAAACCCGTGGACTAAACCAGGACCAGAGGATGTGTCGCTCCCATGGTTCTCTACATGTTTCATTTAAAACCATCAAGGACCAAGACCAGGATTTACTAAGACTACAACAAGACCGGAACTAGACCAGGACCAAACTAGAACCAAACTAGGACTACAGCAGGACTAGACCAGGATTTCAGCAGGGCCAGGAGTAGACCAGGACCTAAAAGGACTACAACAGGGCTGGGACCAGATCAGGACTAGACTAGGACTAGTTAGGTACTCCTGACGATGGGTTTCTGGGCACTGTCTGCACTGCTCCTTTAACCTATAAAGACTGAAGACGGTTCAAATGCAGAGGACATGTTTACTACAGATTGTTAAAAGTATTGGAAATCAGATATATAATCAATACTAGGGATGGGCATGATTAATCGATTAATCGATAATTGATCATTAAGAATTTCATCGATTACGTTAATTTTAATCGACAAACCGAATGCAGTTTGCTGTGCGTAGCGTGACCAAACAGGGGTCCGTACATGTGTCTCTGCACTCAGAAGGAGCGAGCAAACACAAACAGTGGGTCAGTCTGCAGCGTACCGAAGCACAAATGCGTATTTAAGGATGATTTGTACAAGAAATTCCAGGCTTTCCGTTGCGTTCGGGACAAGTGTGAGTCCATGAGCACAGTGTACAAAGCAGGAACATATGTTTCGGTGTCCAGTGGGAAAAAGTTTTGCCAGGTGAGAGTCGCGCAATGTCGATGACGAGTCCCCACCTCCCACTCCCTGTACGGTGTCCTGATTTTGACAAACGCAAATCTGGTCACACTAACCTGTATTCCACTGAATCATGTCTTTTAATCCGACAGAAATTGACCGCATCAGCGACACAAGAGCTGTAGTTTTATCTTCGCTGAGTTTATGCAAATTAGCGATGCGGTTTTAAGATTCGTTTCTGTGAGACTTGCGCAAAACTGCATTAAAGACATTATAACGTCAAACGGATTGATGTGGCTCTAGAGTCGTTACGGTTTATATGTCGTAAAGTTGAATTTATTTATGCACATTAGTAGTGCAGATAGTAATAATAATGATGATCATTTTAATATAAAAACGTTAATGATTAATCGATAATCGATCGATAATCTTCCGACGATCGATTAAGAAAATTTCATCGAATGCCCATCCCTAATCAATACTAATAATAGCATCGCAAATACACATTTGAGCAGGTATTGCTACTAAAAAACTAATTTTCACGGGACAGAAATGAACATTTCCTGGGTAGTTTTAGAATGGTCTTGAGCTGTATCAGAACAAGTATAAGAGCACATAGACTAGTCCACGCCCATGGACCACTATGAAACCTACCTGGATTACTGAGGGATTACACAGATACAAGAGTTTGAAATTTTTGTATCGTGACCACACTATTATAGAGACAATACACCGACAATAAAATCTGTCTTTCCGCTCTAAAGTCTAGAGTTAAAGATTATCTGGAACCCACAGGTAAAGAATAGCAGCCACTTCTCCCTCAGTCTGCCCCAGGGCACATTTGACAGTGCATCTAGGTGTGTAGTCAAGTGCTGCAGACGGATGTGAGCAGCAGGTTGAACTGAGCGCATGCAGAAGAACCTTGGCGAAGTCACAGTGTGTGGTGTGGGAATTGCACCCACAACATGCTGAGAGCTGCATAAAGAACAGAGCTGTATCCACTTACTCTAGCTCCATGTTTCTCCAATACTCTCCCCCTCTCCTGTGTCTTCTTCTCTCTCACTCCATCTTTCTCTCTCCTCTTGCTCTCCCTCTCTCCTCCGCTCTCACCTCATTTCTCCTCCTCTCTCACTCCCTCTTATCCCCTCGCTCCTCTCCATATTTCTCCCCCCTCTAGTCCTGGTTTAGACCTGGTTTAGACCTGGTTTAGACCTGCTTTAGACCTGCTTTAGACCTGGGTTAGACCTGGTTTAGACTTGCTTTAGACCTGCTTTAGACCTGCTTTAGACCTGCTTTAGATCTGCTTTAGACCTGCTTTAGACCTGCTTTAGCCCTGCTTTAGCCCTCTCTCTCTCTGTAGTGTCTTAATCAGGTGTGGTATTTATTAATAATGCATTCTACACAAGGCTTTACATTTGCTGCATTATTAATTCACTCCACAGTCAGAAGAGAAACAGCCACAGCTGCCCTGGGACAGAGAAACACACACCACATACATGAGGAAATGGGTGAAGTGTCTTGCCTAAAGACACAGTGGCAATATACAGCAAGCATCAAAACCTTGTAATCGATGTAATCAAATCAATGTAAAGTCGATTAGAAATGGAAGAATGTGACTCAGGGTTCGACTGATGCTCTGAGTAAAAGCTCCTCTCATCAATACTGTCACTGGAACTAAACCAGGACTAAACCATGACCAGGACTAAAACAAGACTAGACCAGGACTCACAAAGGACAAGACCAAATCACCCAAGCCTATATCAGATGTGAACCAGGACTAAACCAGGACAGGGGGGCGGACAAATGAGACTGTGTTGTCCCACTCAGGAGAGGTGTCTTTAGGCAGGGCTCCTTCAGTGAGAGCAGCACAGGAGTGGAAGTGTACCTGTGATTATCAGCCCACATCATCACCACGGCACATACGGCACATTTAAAATACACCTGAGAACGTGGCTTTTTAATAATCAAACCAGCCAGCATTCTCAGTAATGTACTTTTTAATTCTCTAGGAGTTGTAGAGATGTAATACCACTTATGTTTTCGAAAATGCTTTTTTGTTACAATGTCATTTTTGGGTGTCTGTATATATCATATGTACTATTGCCTTTGGTTTTTACAGATTTGTCCATGAACAGAAGGTGAAAAAATAGGTGTTTAAGCTAATTCTGGTGCATTTACAGAAATGCTTATTAATGCATACTGTCCCTGATAATAAACTAACACATAAATATAAACAGGACTTTCAAAGAACTTGACCAAGACTAAAGCAGGACTAAAGCAGCACTAAACCAGGATTTATAAAGACCAGACCAGGACAAAACAAGGAATAAACAATTTACAAATGGCAGACCCGGACCGGACTAAATCAGGTTTAAACCAGGACTAAACCAGGACAGAACCAGGATTAAATTATAGCTCAATAATTTGTGAGAAAGTGAATAGAGTGAGTAGAATTTTAAACCACTTTGAGCCAAAAGCATCTCCTACCAAATCATCACACAGACAGCCAAGAATTTATATAAGACTAAACCAAGACTAAACTGGGACTAAACCAGATCTAAATCATGTCTACACCAGGACTGAACCATGACTGACCCAGAACCACAAACCAAGACTGAACCAGGACTGAACAAAAACCAAAACCAGGACTACAAACCATCACTGAACCAGGACGGAACTAGGTCTAAACCAGGACTGAATCAGGACCAAACCGGGACTGAACCAAGACTGAGCCAGGACTAAAACAGATCATGTCTTGAAAAATACCGGACCCAAAAACAAGATCTTGAAAAATAATGCTCAAAGAGCCCGTCTTCTAAGAAATAGCCTCCAAAAAGTGATAATACGATTTATAATTAAAAATTTCACCAGGAGTCTTAATCTGGACTAAACAAGAACCAGGTAAGAAACATGAATAACCAAGGCTAAACCAGGACTAAATCAGAACCACACACCAGGACTGAACCAGGACTGAACCAGGACTGAACCAGGACTGAACCAGGACTGAACCAGGATTGAACCAGGACAAAAAACAATCACTCAACCAGCACTGATCCAGGATAAAGCCCAGGACTGAGCCCAGGCTAAACCAGGACGAAACCAGGACTAAGCCAGGACTAAACCAGGACTAAACCAGGACTAAACCAGTAATAAACATGGACTAAATCAAGCGTAAACCAGGGGTAAACCAGGACTGAACCAGGACTACAAACTATCACTCAACTAGAACTGATCTAGGATTAAACCAGAGTTAAACCAGAACTAAACCAGAACCACAAACTAGTAATAAACCAGGACTACACAAGGAGGACAAAAACAAGACTTTACTGAGACCATACCAGGACTAAACAAGAACTAAACCAGAACCACAAACCAGGATCGAACCAGGACTAAATCAGGTCTACACCAGGACTAAACCAGGATTAAACCAGGGTTGTCCACTCACCGACACGACACGCTGAGCTCCACTTTGGTCGCGGGGATGGCGGCCGTGAAGGGGTCCGCGTCCCCGATCCACGCCATGGTTCTGTCCCGCGGAGTCACCCAGAGAGCGGCATCACTGCCCTCCGAGTCCGGGGAGAGGCAAGGGGAGGCGCGGAGAGAGCGCAGAGGCCCGGGGGAACCACTGGAGCTCTGGAGGTCCGGAGCCGAGGGAGCACACGAGCACAGCGGGCACACAGAGCTCCACAGGCGGGAGAGGATGCACGGAGGAGCGGAGCCTAAGGAGCGGCAGAGCGGAGTGAAGCAACGGGGAGAAGAGCGCGGAGGAGCGGGAGAGGGAGGCGAGAGGGGCGGGCTCCAGCGGAACGTGAACGCACCACGGGAGGCTATTTATAGATGAGACTTCCCCCGCAAGAAGACAGTGAAGTGAACACTTATTAAAACTGGACTAAACCAGGTCTAAGCAAGATCTAAACCAGGACTAAATTATGTCTAAACCAGGTCTAAACTAGACAGGTCCAAACCAGGTAAGCCAATATGAAACCATGTCTAAATCACGTCCAAAGCACAGTATCAGAACTTAAAGGTGCACTATCTAACTTTTCTTATGGTAGGTCGATCTGTCACTTGTTTCAATGGAGATATTATTTATTTTGGCTTTAAACCATCTGCTTTGCATTTATTCAATTGCAGGTGTTCTATTAATGGAGTAGTCTTACATGAACTGTGTTCAGGCTCACCTCACCACAGATCTCACCTGAAACTAAGCCTGATTGTGCCACCTGCCTCCACAATAAGATAGGCAGTGTAAAATATTAGACTCTATGGAGACAGATTAAAACATCTTACTGTGGAGCATTCCAGGTAATGCAATCACATCTCCATGGAGACAAGCAGGAACACAGAAAAGTTGCACGGTGTGTATTAAAAAGCAGGTCAGACCTGAACCAGGATTAAAGCAGGTCTAAACAAACTGATTTTAATATAATGAGTTGTTGTTTGTTCATATGAGAGTCTGCTCCTTGGCTCTGAGGGCCCTCCTGCTGTGAGTGTGCCTGGTGTTGTGTTATTACTGTTATAACAATAAAATACTATGATCCAATCATATAACAGGCTATAATATTATATATATTATAATTCTAATATATAATAACAGTATGAGTCACACTGATGGGCAGGCGCCAAAGCTGCCCTGGGGCAGACCGACAGGGGCATGGCTGCCATCCTGCACCACACTGTAAATGTTATACAAACATGAGTTAAAATAATTTGAATTTACAGTATTTTGAACTGAGTTGGTTTAATCCATTTATTTTCTGAAGTTTCCTCAATTGAGGGAGATAATTGTAACCTACCCTTTTATTATAACACATGCACTGCAGCACAACAGCAGCAGGCCCTCTGTTCACTACTCCTGTAGACATTCCCTACTAGAGGTCTGTACTCAGCTGCACTCAAGTACATAACTGCAGTAACATTTAAAAGAAATAATACTTCTCTGGGTAGTTTTACAGGAAACTATGTACTTGTACTTGTGTAATTTGATTCTGAAGTAACCGTCTTGAGCAGTTTTGGATTCATCTGCAGCCTTATGCCCACAAGCCGCTTTGCTGACGGGGTTAAACTTTGTGCTGTGGTGGTCACATTTCTTGGACATCAGCGAAGTGTCATGGTCAGTGAACGCACCGCGGGACCACTTCACAGTCTTCATTAGAGCGGGACAAAGCAGCGCTGGGGGCGGCTCCACTCAGCAGATACTGGGACAAAATGAGAGGCGTGAGAGGTACATGAGTGAAGTTATTAAACCGGAGGATAACATGGCCTATTGTTTACAATATAATACAGATTTTTCTTGAAGATATGAACAAGCTGAATACTGAGTAAAACTGTCAAAAAGCTGCTGAGTCTGCTCCCTGCATTGTTGTTTGTTCCGCACTATGGCATTAAACTAAAAGATATCTTTGTGTCAACCATTGTATGTGCTACCATTGTATATAGGCAAGGTCGATACATTTTATATTTACTATATTTTTTCACCAAAACCTAACCTGGCTCTCACCAGACTGTGTGGAGCCCTCTGAACTGAGGTTTACACATCCATTTGGGATGGCTGTCTTGGAACCAATGATCAGCGTCTTCAACAGCTGAAACAATGAAAAATCAAACTTTAGTTAAATCCAGTCGAGAGAAAAGCGCAGACATCTTCCCCTCCTCAAATGCATAAAGCGTTTCCCTCTGCACGTTTTTTCACAAACTAAATGGTCAGTTATTCTGCTAAAATACACTTTTGGTGTTTAGATTTCGCCCAAAGTACTGCCATGTGATTGGTCAATCTCGTGTGTGACCTACAATCAATCACACAGATTCTCATGAGTTTGTGAACTCATAAAAATCGTGAGAATTCGTCTTGCTGGTGAGGCTTGACAAAACCAGCCCAAGTTACAGGTCAGGTCTGTGGAGAGGCAACCCCACTCACACACAGTACAAATGCATGTTTTAGTAAGTTTTTTATTTATATAGTTCTTTTCACAGACATTTTGTCACAAAGATGCTTTACAGAGCATTATTCAGTCACTCCACATTCGGTGATGGTAAACTACTATTGTAGCCACAGCTGCCCTGGGGCAGACTGACAGAAGTACCACTGTCATGCCAGTCGGCGCTATCAGTCCCTCTGACCACCACCACCATCACTGACACACTCCACTTTCATACTAGGCAATGTGGGTGAAGTGCTTTGCCTAAGGACACAACAGTTTTGCGACTGGCGCCCCCTGTGGCACTTGATTTTTCCAGCGGTCTCCCATCCAAGTACTAACCAGGCCCAGTCTTGTTTTATTGATAGAAAAACTTGTAATTGAATAAACAAATGAAAGATGGTTTAATGTCATACTGTGGAACATTACAACAAAGAATTACTGTAACATCTTCATGGAGACAAGCAGGTTGCAGACCTTCCACCAGAAAAGTTACACAGTGCACCTTTAAAATAAAAAAAAAACCTGAAATTGCAATAGAAATGACAAAGCCCCATGTTTCAAAGGAGAATGTAGAATTAGAATTTGTTTGTGTTCCATATGGACTTGGTAAGAGTATTTCAAAACAAAACAAGTAACAGCAATTTTAAAAGTTTAAAAACTGAAATGTAAACTTGATGGAGTGTCTGCCAATTGCTTGTCCTCATGGAGATAGTACCGTTTTGCCCTGGTTATTTCACAGTATGGAAATAAACTTGGTAATCACAATGAGACTTAGAAGTTACATAGTGAACCTTTAAATTTGCACTTTTTTTAGTCTCTTGCAGCCCTCTACTGCCCTTTCCTGGACACATCTCACCTCACAGCTTCACCTCAAACATTTCTTCTTCTTTAGTGCAATGTATTTTTTTAAAGTCCAAAATATGTATCATAATTTGAAAAAGACAAAAATGTAAAAAATGTGGCTTAAATAAGAGTTTATTGTCAGCAGGCCTCAGACAGTTCACAGTCACCAAAAATACATCCAACATAATCAGCACAAATCACATTCGGAATAAAACCAGGACTAGACCAGGTCCGGATTAAAACCAGGACTAAATCAGGACTAAACCAGGACTAACTGGTCTCCCATTCATTCACTTTAAATTTAAATACAGTCAATTCAAAAACATTCACTACACAGACACTAGGCAGAGGACTGGACTAACCAGGACTAGGCCAGGACAAGACTGGGACCAAGCCAGGACTCAACCAGGACTGGAGCACAGCTAGACCACATGTTGAGACATTATAATGCTGTTTTTCGTTCTTGGCTTCAATTTTTAGACAGGAATAATTGTCACTTACTAGATGGGCTAAATTTTAAAATACAAGAAATATTCCAGGGTTAATCTTTAAAAATCCAGAGAAGTACTTCTGGATCACCACCTGATGATGTCACAACATGGAACGGAATCAGGATTACTGAAACATGTGTGAATGAAACAAAACACAACTCCAGGGGTGTTTCTATTACATTAGAACAAGGTTAAAGCCCCGCTGTTGAACATTAAATCAATTTAGAACATAAGAAAAAAACACACACAGGCCTACATTTCCCAGTATCCTTAGTGTGGGTCCAGTCCTCTGCAGAACAGTCTCAAATGGCTTGTCTCATATTGATTACATCACAGTAATTTAAATTAAATAAATTATACAGACAGTGCAGAGTGCTACAGTGACTTTAGCCCTAAACAAACCAGCCATTCAGAGATGTCAAAGCGTGTGACTGACAGCTGCCTCAGCCAATCAGAGCGCAGGAACGGGGTTAGGGGAGGTGCAGTTACAAACACACAGTTACATGAGTTTGAATGTGTTTTTTTATGGACAGAGAAAAAAAAAAGTATATATTAATAATTATCTGTAAAAAGCCAAATTCTAAACCAGGGCTAAACCAGGACAGAACCAGGATTAAATAAGACTGAACCAGGACTAAACCAAAACTAAACCAGGACTAAACTAGGACTAAACCAGGACTGAACTAGGAATAACCAGGACTGGACCAGGTCAGAACAAGAACTAATCCAGGATAAAGAAACCAGGAATAAACCAGATGAAAGATGAACTGAACCAGGACTGGCATAACAAATCATCTATAAAAGATCTAACCCTGTACTATCATTATAGTTTTGTGGGTTGAGATTTTGCTCACTAGCCAAGAAGCTGTACTGACATTGTATCCTTGGGCAAGATACTTCCTTGCCTGTATGAATGTGAGAAGCTGTGGGTACATGTCTAATTTGACTTTATGTCATTTATTTATTTAATTCATTGTAGATGTTACCATGCATAGACGTGTGATATAATTTATGCCAGTATTATTTTAGCTCAATCATAATATCATGGTATCTTAAAGGCTCACTATGTAACTTTTCTAGAATTGAAGTATTTGCTACCTGCTTGTCTCCACGGAGATGTTATTGCTTTGTCTGCAGTGTTAAATGTATCTATCTTGTATTAATTTAATACAGTGTGTTTTTACTGCCAAAAATCTTTTGAAAATCATGCATTGTCACTGTGAATGGTCTTGTCTTTCCACAGATCTGACCTGTAACTTAACCTGATGGATTCACTTGCTTGTTTCCATGGAGATAGATACATTTACTGCCATACTGTAGAATATTCCAAGTAAAGCAATAACATTTCCTGGAGACTGTGGCTGACCCTCCACTAGAAAAGTTACATAAAGAGTCTTTACAGCAAAATCGGATAAATGTATTTATATATAGTGCCTCCTTTTCAGTTCATGAAGAAAACCCATTCATACTCATTGCACAGCGCCACCTACAGGTTCAGTGAGACATTTAAGACACATTTTCCACACGTTTTTGGTCGCTAAAGAAGCTAAAAGAAGGCCAAAGTTAGGCTTGATTTGTCAAAACAGTCACAAGATTATGATTAATGCATGTAGTATTTTATAAAGAAGGACATTAAAGGCGCTGTACCTAATGTTTACTGTCTTGAAAACGTGAAAAACAGAACTAGTTCATTTTAAATGGTTGGCGGTGGTTCAGTGTTATTCTTCACTTAAATTAGGCATTTAGAGCGTCCTAATTAATGTGAACAACAACTAGCATGATAATAGTGCACTTCCTAATTTGCAGACAATAAAACGCTTTATAATTAGATGCAGACAGTACACTGTGGACTTATTTGGAGCTCAAGAGCTGCTTATACAATATACAGTATTTGTACTGGACAAGACACATTAAGATCAAATCCATGGGGAAAAATCAGGCACAGCGCGTTTAAGTGAAATGCAGGCTGATAGGTCCAGCTACCAACCGACTGCGACTAAAATTCAAGTACGATATAAGGAAGATTCAAGTGCTAATTTTGATTAAAGATTTAGTGACATTTGTAGTGAGTTACATCAACAGTCTTAGACAAAAGATATTAAACTAATGAAGGCAAGGCAATAGTGCAGTGATGGAGCCTCATAAGAGCAGTTAGAACAGGACTAAACCTGATATTAATCTAGGACTAAACCAGGACTAAACAAGTACTTGACTGGGACTAAAGCATGACTAGACCAGAACTAAACCAGGATTAAACCATGACTAGAACAGGGCCATATCAGTTGCGCCAAGAAACTGGGCAAAAAAACAGGACAGAAGGACCAAGAAAGTGCCCTTAGTCTGTTTGTATAACTCAAATATGATACAGATCAACTATGATACTCAAATCATGAACTCCCATTTTGCAAAAAGAACCAGGGTCAGACCAGGTTTGAATCGAGACATGACTGAACCTAATCTGGTCTAAATCAGAACAAAATCCAGATTTAGGGTGGGTTTGCATTTGCACAAACACCACAACAAAATCTGAACTAAAATTTGACTAACTTGGTAACTAAATCTGGACTAGACCAGGACTAAGCCAGGACTAGAACAGAAACATGAAAAATTGGTCACAAACCAGGACCAAACCAAGAAAAGTGTAAAAGTGCCCTTAAAGTGGAACTATACCCATGTACTAAACTGTGTATATGATGTTTGAATGTGAATATGAATATAGTGTAATGTTACTGGATTTTTTTTTTTTGTCAGTCTTTGTGCAAACTAGTTACATTTGCAGCTTCTTGGTCAAAAATGCCTAAATCTAAGTGTTCGCCTTCAGTGGCTTTTGCAATTTCCAGTCCTACATGACATCATGCAGGACTGCCCTGACTACAGCTAGGCGTTTCTGGTTAGAAACACCTGGCTGCAGGGGCGAAGTTTGAAGTGTGAATACCTGTTATTTTAATTTAAATTACTATGTCATGTTTATTGGGTATTCCAATATTATGACCGGGCTGATAAGGTGTTCTTCAGTCATAATATTAGGTTTTACAGCATGATTAAATCTAACGTTTGACCAGCTGGAACTACTTTCTCTCTTTTACCAGGACCAGGGATTATTCTCTCATTTCAACCAGAGAAAATCATTTTGTTTAAGTTTTACTTTCTTAAATGGTTTAAAGCAGGAGACAGACACGGTGCGTTCAGGGTCCTCCGTTTAAGATGCATTCACTATCCTTGCAATGCAGTCAGGGCCTTGGTCAGTCCTCCACAGAATCCTCCAGCTCTCCTCTGTACCTCCAAATCTTTACTGTGCGATCACTGCAAGAATATAAGAGAAAAAAGGACTAAAGCAGGACGATACCAGAAATAAACTAGGACCGAACCAGAAATAAATCAGAACTGAACCAGAACTAAACCAGGACTCAGCTAGGGCTAAACCAGGACTTTATTAGGACAAAACCAGGACAAAAACAGAACAAAACCAAGATTAAGCCTGGGTCTAAACTCCGGATGCAATGATATTCGATATAAAATCAAAACATTTGATACTGGTGTTACAATTCGATACATGTGTCAAGATATGCACATGTCCCTCCATGCGCTCTGTGTTGTCAATTATTTTGGTCTGAAAGAAAAACAGTTATTGCAGACTCCTCCTCAGACACAGCAGGAAAACAGCTCCATAGGGACTTACAGCAGAAATATTCTAACAGTGATACATTTTATCTTTCAGTCACTTTTTATTTTATGTTGATAGACTTGGGGAAGTTGTACAGTGATGTCTTAGAATCTGTGGATTGTTTCATTCATATCATAATGTTATTATATTATACACATTAGCAGAAAAAATTACATTATATATTCTTTTGGTGACCTGTGGGAAAACTGTACTGTTGTATCCATAGTCTAAACCAGGGTCTAAACTAGAACCAAACCAGGACTAAACCAGGACAAAACCAGGACTAAAATAAGATTAAATCAGGAAAATACAAGGTCTAGACCAGGACTAAAACAGGTCTAGACCTGGACTCACTCTGAGGCGGTGAACAGGTGGCTGGCATTGCTACAGATGCTGTTGATTGGACTGTCATGACCTCTGACCTCTGCGAGTGCACTCAGTGAGTCCGTGCTCCATAGTTTGAGAATCCCTCCTCTGCAGCCGCTGACCAAGACCGGAGAGGACCGGACCAAACCAGACCGGACTAAAGCCAGAGAACTGACCCAGTCTCTGTGGGCTGAGGGTACCTGCTGCAGAGACAGAAACCAGGAATAAACCAGGACTGAACCAGGACTAAAACAGTACTAAACCAGGACCAAAGCAGGACCAAAGCAACATTTAAATAGGAATGAAATGGGACTGAACTGGGACTGAACTGGGACTAAAACAGTACTGAACCAGGATAGCACACAGGGCTACAGGAGTAATGGGAGGGCATCTGACACACAGGTCTATAGGAGGATGGGAGGACATCTGACACATAAGGATACAGGAAGACGGGAGGGCATCTGACTCACCTGCAGCAGCTCTTTACTGGGCAGGTGCCACAGTTTGAGTCCAGTGTCTCTGGACCCACTGTAGACCCGGTCTCCCTGGACTAGGACCGACTCAATCCCATCATAATGGGGAGGGTCAAAGGTCAAAGAGGGACTCAAAGACCCCACTGAGGACGCAGTCACCTCAAAGAGCTGTGGAGAGACCAGAAATGAACCAGGACTAAACAGGACTAAACTAAGATTAAATCAGGACTGAACCAGGACAGAACCAGGACTAGACCAAACTGACCCAGGGCTGAACCAGCATGAAACTAAAATTGAACCAGGACTGAACTAGGACTGAACCAGGACTGAACCGGGTTTTACCTTGACGTAGTGGTCCTTTGACCCGGTCACCACCAGGTCCTGATTGGTCTCGGTTTGGTCCACGGTCAGACACATGACTGGACCCTGGTGCCCTGACAGCTTCCCTGTGCAAACGAACCTGACACACAAACAGAATCCATAGTAGTAGTGACAGTAGTACTATTTGCAGTAGTAGTAGTGGTAGCAGCAGCAGCAGTAGCAGTAATAGCAGTAGTGGTAGTAGAAATAACAGTAGTAGCAGTAGTAGTTTCTCTCACCTCCTGAGGTCCCAGATCCGAACTGTGTTCCCGGCCGCGGCGTACAGACTGGTCCCATTTGGGTTCACACAGATCTGGTTTATTTGAGTCTCTGAGGACAGAGTCCGAGTTGAACCAGGACCACAGGGGTCAGAGGTCATGACTTGACCTGTGGACCTGTGCAGTGACACATCAATTCATTATCACTCTGACTGGAAAGATAATGTGATCCATGTTCAATTACAATTGGTTTTATTGCTCAGAAATAAATATGAAAAAGATTCATTCAGGATCACTTCTCCACAGATCTGATATGTCACAGCCTGCTGACCACATCTTGCGTGCTTGTCTCCATGGAGATAAACAAGTTTAATGAAATATTTCTGCCACCTTCTTGTCTCTATGGAGACAGACCCTCCACCAGAAAAGTTACACAGTGCATTTTTAAACCCCTACCATGAGGTCGCCCATTACTAACCCAGATCTAACCCAGGACTAACCTACAGTAGATCTAAACCTGGTATAACCCTGATCTGAGGAGGACTCACGTGAGCGTCCGGATGCACTTTGCTGAGTCCCTGATATCCCAGACTTTGATAAAGGAGCTGGACACAGTGAAGACCACACCAGAGCTGAACCGGACCGAGCCCACACTGCTCAGATGCCCTCCCAGAGACATGATCTCCTGCCCGGTCACCAGGTTCCACACTTTACATGTGCGATCTGCAGAGGGGAGGAGAGGGAGTGCAGTTATATGGTATATTTAGTTGAATGATGGAATAAATTGTGGATTCATAACTGAATCAGATATCATAATTATTGGGGCAGATTTTAAACCATAGACCATGTAAAGAAGTGGACTAAGGGGGTGTGACGTCACACATAGTGAAGCTCATCAAGGCTAGAAGTTATAGGGGTGAGTTTCATATCTGGAATTCCAACTACACACTAGCAGGTTAGTTATGTCCTTTTATGTATACTAGTACAATCTATGATTTGAACCCAGACTGAAATTGTGTTTATACCTTTGGATCCAGTGAAGAGCAGCTCGTTGGTGCAGTCGACAGAGAGCACGGCTTTACTGTGTCCCTCTGCCATACTCACACACTGGAGACTGGACTGACGTTTACCAACAGAGACAGAGCTTATGACGCCCCTGGAATATAATACAAAATATTACAAAAAAGAATAGATTTCATTCACACTTGTGTGAGCTAACCTTTATCAATAGTCTGTCTAAATCTCCAAAGCTCAAAATGCTCTGTTCCACTTTGTGATGTCATGTAGTGGTAGTTTCAGGTTAACAGCTACTTTTTACCTTTAGAGATGGGCAATTCCAAGGCTGAAATCAACCAGGTGATTCTAGTGAAGGTGTTTAAAATGGAGTTTAAAAATACAATGGAGCACTTCCTGTATTACCACATGACATCATAATGTTTTCTGTTTGAAAGAAGAACTCAGCCTAAATATGCAGGATTTATGTGTTGAACATGTGTGAAGGAAACAAAACACAACCCTTTAAATACTGAAATTATATCTTCAAGTCATCTAATAGAAACTGCTCCTGAAACTATATAAATTCAGGTAACAGTAGATAGACAGTTGCTGGATCGATCTCCACTGCGATCACTGAATATTGACATGTACTCATGTATGAATGTGGTGAATGATTAGCAGCTTGATTACTTAATGATAAATTCAGTGATTAACAGATGCCTTAGAACAGGTGGTATTTTGTTTGTGTTAATCTGAATAACACTAATAAACCTGTGTGAATGAGAAGGAGTGAAAATGAACTAAGAGCACCTGTCAATCACTCCTCACCTGTCAATCACTCCTCACCTGACAGTATTCATAAAATGAGTTGAGTTTGAATCGTGCAGTAAACCTGTACAGTGTGACCCTATAGAGACTAGAGACAAACCAAGATGTCCACCACATGTCCCCCATCTCCTCTATGTCACCTGTCACTTCCTGTTAGCTCACTTGTCATTTCCTGTCTGCGCTAAACACACCGATCACAAACGACACAGTGGTCACATCCAACTTTTGCTTACTCAGCTGTCAATCATCTTGTCTACTGAGAGGAGAGAGACTATAGTTTAACACTGAGAATTCTACGGTGGAATTTGCTGTGTAACTGTCAGATTGCAGATTTGTTGACGTGGTTTATGGTTCATATCTCTATAATTACTGGACCTATCCACATGAAATAAAAACTGTGCACAAACTACACAAACTCAAAACTCAGTATAAATTAACTTGGGGCAAATTCTTTTCACCATAGTACTAAATGGTGGCATTATTAAAACAAAAAAATAATGAACCTGTAATATTATATTGGATTTGCTGCTCAAAATTGTAACTGTTTTAAATTGTATTTTGCAGTGGGATCAGTTGCATACCTATTGCAGGCCTATTCAGCAAATTTTACTTTTCAGAGTTTTTAACCATGTTTTAGTTTTTTTCCAATCACCATTTACCCACTCAAAGTTGTATTTGGAGTGATTTGTGCATGTTTGAGCAATTACTTATTTTCAAGACGAACTCTTGCCAACCCCTGCTTTTACCGTCACCAGTACATGCCCACTTTACTTTTCTTAATCGGTGATACACATAGGATTCAGTATTTTAGTACAAAAGAAATCAAATACGCTGCTCCCTACTGTGATGTGCTGCTATCCGTTAGAGAGGCCAAGAGTATGCAGCACTTTGTTGTTGGGCACTGAAATTTTCTAACATGGAAGTTAGTGGACGTGTTTCCTTAATTAAGTTGTTTTAGATATAAATTGTGATTTGATATATTGTGATAGATTATAACTATATTGTAGAAGCAAGAACAATATGTCTTCTTTAAACATTTTGCAATAGGAGGCTTTACAACATCATTTTAATGTTTCTAATTTGTCCTTGAAATAAACATTTTATATACTTTAATATGAGGATTGGCTTCATTCATTTGTATGTAAAGAAGCATTCGATTTGATCTAACTTCGGACAGTAGTGGCTAGCATAGTGATCGAGTAATAGCAACATGCAGAGTTCAACAGGGTTCAAACCACACACTGTAAAAGCACGTTAGTGAGAATTACAGCCAGTAATCTCATTATTTAATCTCAGGCAGCACACATCACAACACAAAAAAAATAATTACATTCCCTGATTATTCCTAGATTCTTGTCTCCAGGCTCAGGCAACAGCTAACACCTAAGAATCAATCTAGTAATTATGTGTGATTATTTTCCCAGATTTTAGTCTTTAGGCTCAGGCAGCACACATGAAAGCATTAGTTTGAATCACAGCTAGATGATTTCCCTGATCTTCGTCTGTCAGGCTCAGGTAGCGCTTACTGTTTCAGCTCTTTGAACTTGGGCGTTTCAATTTTTTTCCTTCGAAGTGACGGAGATGGCTCTGGAGTTCGCTTCCCCAGAGATTTAACACTTTAACACACATCAGTGAGCAAAGAAACAAAATGGAAAACTATACAAATTAAAAGTAATACAGAGAATACGTCTTAAAATGTTTTGTTGAAAAATGGCTAAAATTGTTTTGAACTTGTTAAAAAGAGCTTCATCTCTGAGTACTAGCAGATGCAGTCCTTGTGCTCTCTGGTATCATTAGTATAAACATGTGTTATACCAGTGCAGACTCTGGGTACATATTTCTAACACATCACTGAGACACACATTGTTATTTCCTGTACTGATACTGTGCAGCTGATGTCATCGACATTCCCTAGAGGTGTGAAGCTAACTGAAAGCACTACTCTGTAAGATACTCAAGTTAGACACAATCTGACGAGAAAGAGCTGACATGGTTGGAATTACTGGTGGGATGATTTGTGTGCACTCACAAGCCAGCTAGCATTAACAAACAGTCACTCTCACCTTTTTTGCTGAAAATCAAACCCTAAACAGAACCATGAACGCTCGTAGTGGTCACAGGCTCCTGGAAATGCGTGTTTCATCAATTCATTTTGCATTTCTTGAGTTTTTAGACAATCTAAAAAATTTTTTTTGTGTTTGCTAATGTGTGCATTGTGTCTCCATGGGAACTGATGGACACTGCACCAGAGAGTTACATGTATAACACCGTCATCATAATGTTACAGCAAAGTATCAATAATGAAATTTGTGTATATAGAGAATACCAGTGAAGTGCACATGGTTTGCATCTGCTGAAGCACTGAGGACTGAGGCAGTATTTTTTTTATAGTGCAGGCAGCTGAACTCACATTGTGGGGATTTTGGAGGAGTAACCAGGAGACACAACATTGTAAATGTTATCCATGTCCCCGCCTCCTTCTGGTGTCTCAGCCAATGGGAGTGCAGTATTTGAGTCGGGGGAGGGGTCTGTGTTTGCATACAGCAGCTCCATCTGAGTCGCGGTTCGCCTCCTAGCCTGAAACACAAAATTAGAATGTTTCAAATTTGTGTAGTGATGAGGAAGAACTTGAAAATAAAAGTAAAATATATTTAAATGACTTGACCTTGTTCCTGCTCCTGTTTTCTCCACAGAGTTTCATCAGATCTGATGCTAATGGACTGTCAACAAAAAATGTAAATCAATACATCTAAAAGTAAACTATACATAAACTGTATAAAGTGGACTAAAAGATTGTAACATCACCCATAGCATCACATGAAGCTCACCAAATTTAGTAGTTGTAGCAGTAAATTTGGAGCAAAGTTCCATGTTTGGAATTCCAACTATGAGTATCAATGCAGCCAAAGAGCAAATACTGAGAGAGGCTCCTGAAGGTTTCCCCTCAACACCTCTGGTTTAGCAGGGAGCGGGTCCCAGCAACGCTGTCTGTCAAGCCTGGTGTTAATGCTAACAGGACCAACCTCAGGGAAAAAAGCCACCTGAATGGTCTGTTATTAATGTTCCTATCATGAGTCGATGAGGCCACAAGCCATGATCACGTTATTATTTTATTAGTTTGTCTAAACTGGGACTTACTTTCCCTCTGCTGAAGGACTGTGTGGAGACTCGTCGCTGCTGCTGTCGTCTCCATTTTCTGTAAAGCAAATGTAAACATTACACTTTCAGTTTGAGTTTACCCTGCTTCAGTGAGAAGAGTGTAGTGCCAGATTCAGTCTCTGGATTATCTGAGCCACATGGGACAAAGATGAAGGGCAGTTTATGGATCTTACAGACAGATGAGAAGCTGGTTTCAGGCTGTAGGGGCACAAACAGTGAAGCAGCATTTGAAAATGACTGTGGCCTCAAAGTGAAATCTTTGTTAAAAACATTTGACCAAAATCTATTACATTTATATAAAATGTTTGTCTATTCAACTTTTATAAAATGTGTATCAATTAAACTTTTATAAAATGTTTATAACTTTTGGTGAAAAAAAAAACTTAGATTTTTTATTTTTTATTTTTGATAATAATGCTTTGGCAAAGATGTAAATTTGTTGTGCACTTCCAGGCCATTGTACAAACAGTAGCTGGCAGTGTTAAAGTTGGTTAGATAAAATGGGACTTTACAATGTTTATAATTAGTATTTCCTTAGATGCCGTCTGATAGACGTTGTGTAGTTTATTTCAGTTTATATTGTTTTAGTGGCATTTTTAGGGCGTTTAAAGACAGCAGAGTTCTAAATATGGATGACTCACGGTTTGAGCTGTGCCCTAAATCTGTAAAACATCAAGACAACAAAATAAGAACAAAAAAGAACTCAAAAATACAGACACTTTAGACAGGACTTTAACACAGCACGACAGTAAACACATCATGCATGCTGGGATCAGACCATTTTAGGGACAAGTTTGAATTTGGACAAAACAAGAGTAATTCAAGTCTAACCCAGGACTGCAATAAATACAGTTAAACCAGGTCTAACCCAGTTCTAATCCAGGACTAAACCTGGAACTAAAACTTTTTGTCAAAAAAAAAAAAGCCTAAAATAAAAGAATGTGTGTGTGTGTGTGTGTGTGTGTGTGTTTTTTTTTCCATTTTGGTTGTGTTTATTGCACTGAAAAACATGCATCCTTACTCTGAGCGGGCTTGCATCTCCACAAACCTGACTCGTACTCTTCTTGTGTAAAAAGCAAGTCTCCTGCTTGTTCCTTTGGCTATAATTTTCCACAGTATGGCATAAATCTCCATGGGGAAAGTATGGATTTAAATTCCTAGTTCCATAGAGTCAAGCAAGTGATGTGCCAACTTCAGAAAGTTGCATACTGTAGGTCACTAGACCAAGACTAAACTAGATTTAAACCAGATTTAAACCAGGACTAAACCAGGTCTAGACCAGGACTAACCCAGGCCTCTCACCATGCAAAGCAGAGCCGAGCAGAGCCTCCAGTTCTGGGTTGAGTTGGGCCTTCTCCTTCAGCATGTGGAACAGGAGCTGGTTCTGTGTGGCACTAGTCAGTTCTGTCTGCCTCAATCTGCCCTCCACCTCCTTCAGCTGGGATTCTCTCTGGGCTGCTTGGAGACCCTGAATGCATCATGTGGAGAGGAGGTGAGAGGGGGTCAGTGTGATATGAAAGAAAAGATTTTGGGCCACAAACTACAGTGGAATAAACAGAACTAAATGTACTGTCACTGTAGTGTCACAGTCTAATGATGCGTTCAAGTCTTGTACAGGACTTGCACAGGACAGGTACAGGATTTGTGCAGGACTTTTACCTTATTAACAGCCATGTTCATGAAGTGGTCAAGGAGGAAACGAGCCTCAGGTAAAGAACAGGAGCCAATCAGAGCGGAGACATCTACTCTGTCTGTGTCCTCCTGAAAACACACAGAAATACATAGACATTTAAACTGATAATCTAAACAAGCAATACATCAGGACTAAACAAGGACTAAACCAGGACTAATCCAGGTCCAAACCCAATCTCACCTTGGCCTCCTCCATCTGCATGATGTTGGCTTGACAGTCGGAGATGCTGTCGTTGATGTAGTCGATGTTTGCACTCAAAGCCTCCACCTCCTCCATTAGAGGAATCAGGGACTTTTGCAGATCTTGGGACTGAACCTGGTCTTGGGACTGGTCCACGTCTGGTGTCTTAGGGTCCAGATCTGGGATCAGACCAGGGACCAGACCTGAGTCCTTGAGCAAACGTTCTTTGCGTCTCAGAACTTTCTCTTTCCTCCGAGTCAACTCCTCACGTTGCTACAAGAGAAAAAATTGATTAAACCATGTCTAAACCAGGTCTACACCAGGACTAAACCAAGTCAAAACCCAGCGGTCTTATCCAAGATTAATCTAGGAGTAAGATAAAACTAAATCAGGGATGAACCAGGTCTAATTTATGACTAAGCCACCCAGGAGTAAACCAGAACTAAATCAGGTACAGCAGCTCTAAACCAGGACTAAACCATTCTTAAACCAAAATTAAACCAGATTTGAACCAGGACTAAACTAGGGCTAAACCAGGTCTAACTCAGTACTAAACCAGCTCTGACCTTGAGCAGGCGATTCATGTCCGATTCCATGTTCGAGATGGTCATCTTCTGCAGAATCACGTCTGAGATCCTCCTCTCCAGAGACTGCCATTTGGTCCGGGCCATTCTACTGCTGTACAGCCCTCTGCTCCTATATGAGAACCTGAGAAAGAAAAAAGTCAGATGTTCTCCTGTGCTATGAGTCACATGCCCTCCCAAGGCCTCTGCTCCTAAATGAGAACATGAGAGAAAAGAGTGGGATGTGTGTCAGATTCCCTCCCACTCTCCTATCCCTGTAGAGTTAGACTGAGATGTCTCTAGTTAATCTGCAGATGTTGTGCTGGTTGAATAAATATAGCGGCAGAATGGATTGTTTTCTCAGACCTGGTCCCATTGGCACTGGAGTAGGTCCTCCCTGGTCCAGATCTCAGTCCTGAGTCTTGGTCCTGGACTTTCCTCTGAACTCTGCCAGAAGCGGGTCTGACCTGCCTGCGGAGGGCGCTCACCTGCAGAAGAGCAAGGTGCTGGTGTCTTTCAGGTCAAGACCAGGTTTATTCCAGGTTTTGTCCTGGTTTAGTCCAGGTTCAGTGCAGGTAAAGTCCAGACTTAGTCCAGGTTTAGTCCAGGTTTAATGCAGGTTTAGTTTGGGTTTAGTCCAGGTTTAGTCTCACCTCCTCGGTCTTCCTCCTCAGGATCAGCTCCTGTTGGCGTCTTTGAGCTTCCAGTAACTTCAGCTGGTGCTATAAAACAACATATACATTAGGACAGATGTGATTTTAAGACGCAACACAAAGATTGTATACTACAGATATAAGGACAACATTTTGGAACCATACATTCATACACCAGTAGACACAGGCACTGGGGTGAGGCAGGTGAAATGTCTTGCACACTGACACAACAACAGTATCTGAGACCAGGATTCAACTTTCACAGACTTTCAGGCAAGCGCTGTACCAACTGAGCAACTGTTGCCCCCAAGTGTCCTCTTGTTTTTACAGTTGCAGTAGTACTACTACTAGTTGTAGTAGTATTTGTAGTAGCAATACCTCCTGTTACCTCTGGTATTTCTTGTAGTTGTAGTAGTAGCAGCAGTAGTATTTGTAGTATTCTTACCTCTTGTTTTCTCTGATCCTTCTTTAAAGTGGCAATCTCTCTGTTTCGACGAGATTCATTCATTCTGTTTTTCTCCTGCTGCTCCTTCATCTGCTTCATCAGACGAACCTATGAGACAATAAAACCTGAGACACAAGAACCTACCAACAGTGCAGAGTGACCTACCAGTACAGAGAATCTACAAAATATTGCTACTTTGCAGTGACGTCATGCTGGGGGTGTTCTATATGTCTGTATAGCAGAAAGCTCAGCAGTTACCATGTTGACATAATGTACACATTAGTAAACACATTTTTAGATGGTCTGAAAAACTCCAGAAAAAATACAAAATGGGTTTAAACCATGTATTTTGTTTAGGTGTTTTATCTTCAACAAAACGCAAGTAACTGAAAAAGCTTGTGATTGTAATTTTATGTGTGAGACTTGTTTAAGAGCACATTTCAGCTCTCCTGTTGTAGCTCCAACTAAGTCACAGCTTTCTGGTCATATTGCATTACAATAAAGCTCACGCTAAAGTCTAACAGAGCCCAAAACTCGTAATTAACCTCATACCGCCAGAGAATGTTGATGACATCAACTGCAAAGTATCAATAACCTACGACCCGAGCATATTTGTAATAGTTGTTTAACTTTATTTTTATTGCATAATTCTTTTGTGGTTCATCAAATGTACATTGCAATATTGAAGTTTCCCCATTGTGGGAGAAATAAAGGTTCTCTTATTTCATATTGTCATACCCAATATTCTGCTAAGCTGCTCTCTCTTTCTCTCTACTCCTCTCCCTCCTTCTTTCCTCTCCCTCCCTGTCTCCTCTCCTCTCCTCCCTCTATACCTCTTTACCTTGTTCCTCTTTATATCAGCCACCTCTACCTGCAGTCTTTAGCAGTCTAGCATGCTCTCTGTTTCTTTCATTCTTTCCTACTCCTCCCTCTCCTCCATCTCCTCTCGTCTCTCCTCCCTCTCTCCCTCTTTACCTTGGTCCTCTTCATATCAGCCACCTCCCCTTGCAGAGTCTTTAGCTGTCTCTCATACTGGCTTTGGTTCTTCAGTAGCCTGGCGTGCTCTCTCTCTGCGCTGCCTGCAGTCTCTGGAGTTCTCGGTTCATCACAGACAGTTTTCGTTCATATTCGGCTTTGACGCGTTTGGCTCTGTCCTCAGAGCCACTGTCCACTGGAGCTAGAACACAGGGTTCACAATAATCATGTATTAGTCTTATACAACACTTTCCCAGATGCTCACTCATGTTCAATACTTTGTCCCTGTCCTGCTGTGTCTCCTGTAACCTGTGCTGCAGTAGTAGAAGTAGTAGTTGTAGTAGTAGAGGCAGCAGCAGTACTCACTCACGTTGTGCAGTACTTTGTCCCTCTCCTGCTGTGTCTTTCATATCTTGTACTGCAGCAGTAGTAGTAGTAGTAGTAGTAGAGGCAGCAGCAGTACTTACTCATGTTGTGCAGTACTTTGTCCCTCTCCTGCTGTGTCTCTTGTATCTTGTACTGCAGTAGTAGTAGTTTCTGCTCATACTGTAGTTTCAGAGTGTGGAGTCGTCTCTGGCTGTTTTCTAACTCGTCAATGAGTTTCTGTTTGATGGCGATTTCACACGTGATGTTGGCCAGGTCCTCCTGGAAGTGCTCTGAAACACAAACACAGAAAGAGACAATTCCATCTAAAATAGTAGTGAATATATGTCATATGTCAGATATACATTGTATATTGTAAATGGTGATGCATTAGTATTTCTGAATAGGACCCCAGGAAGAGTAGCTGTCAATCTGGTGACATCTAGATAAATAAAATAGACTGGCGCCCTCTTCAGGTCAAAGAGAGTACAGCTAGAGGAGGAGGTCAGGTGTGTCAGGCTCATATTCTCAGTAGTGTCCTGGTCCTGTGTTTTTTCTTCTGTTCCTCCATGCCAAGAGGAGCAAGTAGAGACACTCGGTGGAGGAACTAGGTATCTCTTTGGAAACACCTTGACGTGCCTAGGGAGGGGTATCAAACTCGAATTTACTGAGGGCCAAAATCAAAAACTGGGACTAAGTCGTGGGCCAAACTAAATATTTATTGAAAAATGTCAACAACATATGCATGTTTTCTCTTCTTTCGAGATATGTAATGTTAAACCTTTTTTTTAATTAAAATAAATGTTTCATAATAGTTTTGCTTAAACACTGAATTCAGAACAAGCATAAAATAAAATAATAACAATAGTCTATAGCCTATCTGTAGCCGGAGGGCCAGCTCTAATACATATTTGATATGATCTTGTTGGCCAAATATAATTATATTGTGGGCCAAATTTGGCCCCTGGGCCTGAGTTTGACATGTCTGGCCTAGGGAGAGGGAAGTCTGGGTCTCTCTGTTTAGACTGCTACCGTGCAAAATGTCCCAGTGACCCTGAAGCCTCCCTCACACTTTACAAATATAATTTCAGAACGTGATGGGACTGAGAGATGTCCCAGTCCAGGAGTACAGGACTTTTTTTTTTAAATATGTATTTTCTTGTACTACTCTTGTAGTTCTGTGTACCAGAGGTAGTATATGTGCAGTACCTTTCTCATCAGACTCAGAGTCAGACTCTGAGCTTTCCTCCTCCTCCATCTCCTCCTCTTCCTCCACTTCATCATGATCACTCACTTCTGCTACATCCTGAGAGGACATTTAAAACATTTCATTAAACCAAATCTTATTAAAAAAACTATAAAAATTAATAAAATCTTCATTAGCACCATATCAGGGTCATCATGGCGATCCTCCTTCTCCCCCTCCTCCTCCTTCTCTTCCTCCTTCTCTGGGCACTTCTGCTCATTGTCAGGTTCCTCCTCTTTGTTTACACTGAAATAAATAGGACAAAATCACATTATTACATATATAAATGTAACTTCAGTAGAGTCTAAACAGAGAAATGGTCCAAAACTGAAAACAATGAAAAACTTTAATACAAAAATGAAGCAAGCAGCACCTCAGAGATGAGAGGGAGGCAAATCTACTACTATTAATATTACTACTATTTATGATAATGATGATGATGCTACTACTACTACTACTACTTTTACTACTACTACACCTCAAAAAGATCAAAGCATGCAAATAACTGAAAAGGGAAGAATCATGAACCCACAGAAAAGGTGAATAAGAGACATAAATTAAGTTACTTAAATGAAAATGAAAAATAAAGTTTGTTAAAATAAAGTTTGTTTAAATAAAGTTGTTTTTGATGAAGACAAACCTGGAGTCCTCCTCCTTCTCCTCTGTGTCTCTGTCCTCTGATAAGAGTTGCAGCCTAAAGAAAGCAAGGACATGAGAGAGGAGGCAAGGAGACAAGGAAGGGAGCAAGAACATGAGGGAAGAGGCAAGGTGATAAGGAAGGGAGCAAGGACATGTGAGAGGAGGGAAGGAGACAGAGAAGGGAGCAATGAGACAAGAGAGGAGACAAGAAGACAAGGAAGGGAGCAAGGAGACAAGAGAAGAGACAAGGAGACAGGGAAACGAGCAAGTCCCTGTAGTGTGTCAGATGCCCTCTGGTCCTCTTCTAGTGTATCAGATGCCTTCCTTGTGTGCCAGATTAAGTCAGATGCCCTGCCATGGTGCACATTTCTCACAGTCCCTGTGTGTCAGATGCCCTCCTGTGTTCCTGTAGTCTGTCAGACACCCTCCCTGTGTGTCAAATAACCTCCCCTCCTTCCATGGTGCGTAAGATGCCCTCCCTATGTGTTAGATGCCCTCCCTATGTGTTAGATGCCCTCCCATGATATGTTACCTCTTCTTCTTTTTGCGCTCTCTCCTTTTGAGTTTTTCCAGGTCTTTTTTAGCAAGCTCAATGATGTCGTCAGTCTCTTTTTCTGGACCAGAATAAAACGGTCGACTGGAGGATCGATTCACACTTTTACGAAGAGTCTCATTCACTGCCTCACTCTCCAGAAGCTTTGCCCTGCAGACAAAAAAGTGGGACAAAACCAGGACTGAACTAGGACTAAACCAGGACTAAACAAGGACTAAACCATAACTGAACCAGGGCTGAATGAAGACTAAATGAAGACTAAACAAAGACTTAACAAAGACTAAACCAGGGTAAACCAGAGTTAGACCTGGACTCAACCAGGACTCCAATAGGTCTAAATTAGGAATAAACTACAACTAAACCAAGACTAAAAAAGACTGAAACAGGAAATAACCAGGACTAAACCAGGGCTAAACCAGGACTAAACCAGGACTAAACCAGTTTTACCTCAGGTCTTCGATCTCCTTGATGTATCCCTGGATCATGGTCCCAATCTCCTCTGAGCCCTCGTCTCCTACAGCAAGGACAGGTGAGACAGGTGAGGGGCAGAGGGGAGGGTTACTGGTTCAAGGAGGGCCATCTTGTCTATATTTTATCAGATTTTTTATGACTTAGATATTCCATGTTAGAATGAACATGCTCTATTTGTGTCAAAGCTAGGGATATAATAATATAGAATACAGTTTTCTCATGATTCAATATGTGAGTGACAATATCCATACATTTTTAATAATTGTAGACCTCTAAAATCATCTGTCTTCTGTCATCTATGGTCTCCTGCATATATATGCTGTAGTGTATTAAGTCTGTACCTGTCTTTATCAGGGCCTGTTGGCTGATCAGATTGGTCAGCCTGCTCCTCTGTGCGTCTATAGTCTCTTGCATGGCTTTCACTCTGACCCTCAGGTTACTGTTCTCTGTCTGAAGCATTGAATTTTCATGAAACATGTCACTGAAGCAGTCCACGCCATCCTCCCCGGGGACACGCTTTCCCTGTGTACAGACATAACAATAAAAAACTTTTATACTAAGTTTACGGTTAAGGTACACTTTATTTTCCCCACACAGAAATGTGTCCTCTGCATTTAACGCATCCTTCAGTGTCTCTGGGTTAACCTTTCAGGAGCAGTGGGACCCATCTCCAGATCTTGAGCTAGTCTTGGTCAGGACTGCCTTAGCTATTGTGCATGTTTTGGGTTGAACGGGGGGAAACTGGAGTGTTCGGAGGAAACCCACTCAGAAACAGGAAGAACATACAAACTCCGCACAAAAATGCCAAAACTGCTGTACTCCAGTCCTCTGCAGTTCTTGTGACTCAAGCTCTATGATCCGTCATGTTTTAGTACTGGGTTAAGGTGTGGTTCTTTCTGTACCATAGATGGTATCTCTGGACATAGCTAACCTCCTGTTCAAAGCATTCTAAATAGGAAGTGAGCATGGGCATGCTTCCGTCTCAATCATCCAATGGTGCAGATGGGAAGGGGTGTTAATTTTAACACCAGTCTGGATTGGTTCTTTGGTTCCTATGATACTCAATCTCATATTTCCAATTGTGGTCCCTTGTTGTAGATTAGCCATTATAACTACCAGCCTCATTTGGCTGGAACCGAATAGTCCACCTCTATTCTACAGCCTGCGGTATCTCCCTGTGCAGTTCTTGGAACCTTAGCTCTATGATAAGGGTATGTCATTTTCTAGTGCGGGTTCTGCTGTGGTTCTGTCTGTACTTACCGTCCTGTACTCCAGTATCTCCCTCTGCAGCCGTGCGATCTCGGTCCGAAGTGCGCTGATCTGCTGACTAGCCCGGTCCTGGTTCACCATCACGCGGTTCCGTATGTTCCGTGTTCTGTTGGCGTATTTCAGTGTGTTCAGTGTCTCCATGAAGTCACTGTCTGAGGGGCTGATGCAGGCGATCATCACTGTCTGACTGAGAAACAGAAAAAAACCTATAAACCAGGACTGAACCGAATCAAACTAGGGCTAAACTAGGACTAAACCAGGACTAAACCAGGAATAAACCAGGAACAGAGCAGTACCTGTTTCCTCCCAGAGAGTCCTGCAGGAGACGTGTGAGTTTGGAGTCTCGATACGGGACATGACACGACCGTTTTGTCCGATCTCCCAAAGCGCTGATCACGTTCCCCAGAGCCAACTGTGAGCGAAAAAGAAATACAAAAAAATTAATTTAGACCTGGTTTAGTCCCGGTTCAGTCCTGATTCAGTCCTTGTTCAGTCCTGGTCCAGTCCTGGTCCAGCCCTGATCTAGTCCAAATTTAGTCCTGGGTTATTTCTGGTTCAGTCCTGGTCCAATACCAGTCCGCAGTTGATAGAGATTCCCTCTCTGGCTCTCTCTCCAGTTGCTCCGGTTCTCTTCAGTCTTTCAGATCCGGCCAAATCCACAAAATGGAACTTTGCTGTGAGAGTCTCATACTCGTCCACCTCCGACTGAGACACACGGTTATCCTGTTCCTCCTGGTATATATAAAATCAGATAAATAATACTATTACTAATACTACTACTACTATGGCTACTACTACTACGGCTGCTACTACTACTACTGCTACTACTGCTGCTACTACTACTGCTACTACTGCTACTGCTACTGCTACTGCTACTGCTACTGCTACTGCTACTGCTGCTACTACTACTACTACTCAGAGTGAGCAAGCTACTTCTGAAGTATTCAAAAGATACACAGGTGTATATCAGACGCCCTCCCATCCTCCTGTATCTATTGTGGTTTTATACACCAACAAAATAAAAGGAAAGGAAATACAATGATTCTTGCTTACGTTGTTGTTGGTGCAGACTCGCACTTGGCACACGTGAATGGTGAAGATGGCGTGAGATCTGGAGCTTTGAACGTTCATCTGTGTGCTAGCTGTGGTCCTCGAGAGAGCCCCCAACTTCAGACACTGGATCATCTGTAAAATATATGTCAAAATATAATGAAATAATACCGAAACAGAGCCACAGGAGAAGATAGGAGCAGAGGCAGAGGACCAGACAGGAGCAGAGGCAAAGGACCAGACAGGAGCAGAGGCAGGGGAGCAGACAGGAGCACGTCAGAGGAGCAGAGCCAGAACAGACAGGAGCAGAGGCAGGGGAGCAGACAGGAGCACGTCAGAGGAGCAGAGCCAGAACAGACAGGAGCAGAGGCAGGGGAGCAGACAGGAGCACGTCAGAGGAGCAGAGCCAGAACAGACAGGAGCAGAGAGGAGCAGAGAGAGCAGAGAGAAGCAGGTCCAGACCTCGGACTCTGACTGGACTTGCCGCGTGGTCACTCCCACAGTGTAGATTCCTCCATTCGGGTCTTCGTGGATTTTGATTTGAGATTTTTGTTTCATATCTCGAGTCGAGTCGAACAAATCCAAAACCTCCTCATTGTACAACTGTGAGAATATATACAAGAGACCTGGTTTAGTCCTGGGTTTATCCAGGTTTTATCCTGGTTTAGTCCTAGTTTAGTCCTGGTTCGGTCCTGATTCTGTCCTGGGTGATTCTTGTTTCAGTCCTGCTTTAGTCCTGGTTAAGACCTGTTTCAGTCCTGGTTCAATCCTGATTCAGTCCTGGCTCAGTCCTGGTTTCTTCCTGGTTCAGTCTTGGTCTAGTCTTGTTCTAGTCCTGGTTCAGTCCTAGGTGATTCTTGGTTAGGCCCTGCTTTAGTCCTGCTTTAGTCCTGGTTTAGACCTGATTCAGTCCTGGTTTAGACCTGATTCAGTCCTGTTTAGACCTGATTCAGTCCTGGTTCGGTCCTGGTTTAGTCCTGGTTTTGTACCTCTAAAAACTGTGCATTGATCTTGAACTCTGGGGGGGTTAATCCTTGTTCGGTGGCGGTTCGTTTTCGTTCTTCGATGGCGGTGAAAAGATGGCGGACGGCACGTGGAATAATGCCCACCTCCTCGCCTGAAACGCCAACCTCGAACCCGGTGCCCATCGTGTATGTCTTCCCCGAGCCAGTCTGCAGGAGAAAAGCATCAGATGCCCTCTCTGTGTGTCAGATGCCCTCCTATACTCTCCTGGTTCCCACTGTGTATATCTTCCCTGAGCCAGAGGAAGAGTCAGATGCCCTCCCATACTCATCACAGTCTGTGGGAGAAAAGAGTCAGAGGCCTTTCCATACTCATCCCCGTGTGCAAAGGATGGAGGAGATGGGTGAGAGAGGGAGTGATAGAGGAGAAGAGACAGATTGTCATAACAAGATGGAGCACAGTAAACAAATTAAACTGGTGGTTTTCATGCTGTGTGCATCTTGTTAAATCCTTTAGTTCTGCTTTAGTCCTGGATTAGACCCAGGTAAAAATCCTAATGTGGTTTTGTACCAGTTTAGTCCAAATGTAGCCCTCATCATGTCCTGTTTTAGTCTGGATTCAGTTTCTAGTACAGTTCCTTGTTTAGTTGTAATCTCAGTTTAGTCCTTGTCTAGTCCCTAGTCTAGGTTTAGAGTAGTCCATAACTCAGATTTCTGTTTAATTACATATTTGTTTGTTTTGCTCCTATCACTGAAAAAAAATTCCACAAACCTATTTTTGAATTTTAATGATAAGTTTCTGTTTGTGAAACCACTGCAAGAATCCAGTCTTTCAGGACTTGTTTAGACCAAGTTAAGACTTGGTTTATTTCTGTCTTAGTCCTGGTTCGGTTTTGAATTTTTAGTCTTGACTTCTGCCTCCTTTTAGTTCTTTTTAGTCCTGGTTTAGTCCTGGTTCAGTTATGTTTTAGTCCTGGTTTTGTCCTGGTCTAGTCCTAATTTAGCCCTGGTCCAGCCCTGATTGAGACTGGATTATCTTGATCCTGTCTTCTCAGTATTTTCACATTGATCGTCGTCAGTCACTTTTTGCTGCGTCTCTCTGTGTCTCGTGGTGATGATGTCATCCTGGAGTGCCGCCAGGGCCCTCTGCTGCACCTGCCTCTAAAAAGACCATAAAAAAGATAAATGCAATGAAAACATTAGAAAAAACATTTTATAATATATAAAACATTTAAAGAGAACACAAATAAATAAATTAAACCTTAACTGACTAAAATGGCAGAGGCAAACACAAAGAGCATATGTTTTATGCAATGGCAAATCACAACTCATTAATTCTGCAAATATTTAGATTTATGTTCTGTGAGAACTAGATGTCAGATGCCCTCACTGTGTGTCAGATGTCCTTGCTGTGTCTCCATGGTGTCTCATTCTGTGTTCTGAAATGTATGCATTCTTGGATTAGTTTAAAGTTCAGATTTCAGTGATTTTTCTGTTTAGAATAGCTCATTTAATCCTTCTTTAAAATGCAGATTTAAGCATTCAGAGGATTACTCTAAACAGAAATGTACAAAAACAACTCGTGGTTCAGAAATCTATAGTCAAAATGTGCCACACAGCAGAAATAATCAAAGAGTAGCAAGAGTTTTAGAGAAATACTTGAACTTTAAGAACATGTTTGTCTTAACTACAGAATAAAGAGTTACACAGAATATGACCTCATGGAGGAACAGGGAGGGCATCTGACACACAGGGACTTTTTAGTTTCATAACAGATTGGAATTACAAAAGGAACTTTTAAGAGATCACCGGAGTTTTTTAGTCCATAGTTTAATCTTGGATCGGTCCTGGTTCAGTCCTGGTTTAGTCCTGGTTTGGCAAGGATTGGTCCTTATGAAATGAAAAGACTCTGGTTTTATTGATCTTAAAACATGGTCAAGGTTTAACAAGATTGAGTCAGGTTTAATCATATAATCCAGGTTTAGTCCATGTTTTAATGTGACAATGTCATAATTTCAGATGGAGGGCATGAGTCTATATAACTCAATGGGAAAATCAGTTTGTTTTTGAAATAAATCTTCAAATTTATGATCAACAAATTTCTTTTGGACTGGTTCCACAAACGTTTCATATTAATCTTAAAGTCTTAAAGTCCTTTCAACTGACACCAGTGGAAATTAGTTGCCATTATTCAAGCCCATCTTTGGGCTTGAATAATGACACAACTTTCTGAAGTTGTTGTGGAAAAAAACAAACAAAAAAAACTTTAGTTTATGTATACTGACAGAGAAGATGGCCAGAGTACTACTACTGTACTCCTACAGTAGTGTGTACTTGTACTCTGAGGTTGTGTTAAATTACAGAGTGTCAGAGGTCAAAGGTCAAAGAGGAGCCAGGGAACCAAAATGGTGGCTATTACTACACTCTAAAAATAACATATTCCTTGAGTCAGCTTTCTGTGTCAGATACCCTCTCATCCACTTATATCCTTTATGTAAGATGCCCTCCCATCCTTTTATATCCCTGTGTGTTCGATGCTTTCCCATCATCCTTTTCCCCTTTGTGTGTGTCAGATGCCCTCCCCTGGACCTGGTCTAGTCCTGGTCTGAGCTCTGTGTGTCTCTGAATGTAGAGCACTTATTTAAAACCAGTTACTATTTAAAACTGGTCCAGATTTAGCCCAGACTCTTTTAGATACTGGACTGGACTTAACTGTTACAGAAACACCTGTAACAAGACCTGAAGTCCTGGTTTAGACCTGGGTCAGACATGGTTAAGTCCTGATTTATTGCTGGTTTAGTCCTGGTTCAGTCCTGCTTTAATCCTGCTTCAGTCCTGCTTTAGTCCTAGTTCAGTGCTGTTTTAGTCCTGGTGTATTTGGTAAGATGAAGTTGCCGTCTTGTCTCTCAGACTCAAATCAGATTAAACCTCTCTGTCTCTGCTCCATCCCTCAACTCCATGGAAACCATTTTGTATACCACTGTATAATCCACAGATGGGTGTATGTAAAAGCTTTGAAATGGTTTGTAATCAACAGCTGTAGATCATAAAACAACTTAATAAAAGAAACTGATATTGCTGTACTAGTGGAGATGAAAACGGGAATTGATTGATTCAAAAGTACTCAGTTTTTGACTGGTTTTCACCTGCTCTATGTGAAAGTTTAAAATCTTAATTTCACATAATCCAAAATAGATGGAGTATAAACCGAGAGATCTGAGAGGAACTACTGAATGAATAAAACAACAGGACATGATTCGATTGGTTCGTCTCTCACACAGAGGAACACTGTCTGCTCCTGTACACGCTTTTGTCCAGCTCAACAAAGAAACTCCACATCTGCTCCTCTTCTGCACCCTTTGCTCCTCTCCACTGCATCCTCTGCTCCATCTAATCCTCTCCTCTGCTCCTCTCCACTGCATCCTTTGCTCATCCTCTGCTCCTCTGACCCTTTCCTCTGCTCCTTGTTTCTCTCATTGACAGTTTGTCATTCTAAATTCACTCACTTGTTCCACTGACACACTTTCACTCTTAATCCAGATTCAGTTCAGCAGATTTATTTAGACCACATCAACTCTCGCTCTCGCTCTCACTCTCACTCTCTCTCTCTCTCTGTCTCTCTCTCTCTCTCTCTGTCTCTCTCTCTGTCTCTCCCCCCCTCCCTTATTTTCTATCCTTCTCTCTCTTCCACATTTGCAGTATAGCGGCAGAGTGTTTAGCATTTAAGCCTCACAGCGTTGCAGGTCTTGGGTTTTATGGTCCGATTATAGATTTACTTATTTTGAACCATTACTAATATCCGATATTTGTGTTGCTGTTGTGACGAATTATCGATCAAATATGTATTAAGCTAATAATAATGAAGTTGTAAAAATGTGTATTTATCTGGCCTAAAAGAGTTAGTTATATGACTGTGTAAATATGCAGCTGTATCTTTTGCCTAATGGTAAATGGTCACATTTTTCTATAGCGCTTTTCCACCTTCAAGGCACTCAAAGCACTTTACAACAACAAGGAACCATTCACCCATTCACACACACCAGTGTACACAGACACTGTGGGCAAGGTGGGTTAAGTGTCTTGCCCAAGGACACGACGACAGCATTCATCTGTGGGAGCTGGAATCACACCAGTCAACCTGTGGGTTAGTAGATTTGACCGCTCAACCTGTGATGTTTATGTTGAGAGCTGGATTCGAACCGCCAACCTTTAGATCAGTGGGCGAATGCTCTACGAACTGCCACCCCAAACGTCTCTTGTATTTACATAGTTCCTCATGACTCTTTTCAAAAAGGCAAATCTGATGCTGAGAGCAAACTGTAATGCAGAACAAAATATCGGTGTTGGTACTTGTCTCCATGGAGATGTTATTGCTTTGCCTGGAATGTTCCATAGTATGACATTAAACATCTCATATATCATATAGCATTGCTCAAAAATACAATCATTCCTTGTGTGAATGGGGCAACTCTCCAGAGATCTGTATTGTAATGTAGTGTAGTGCTATAAGGTTTAATCTATACTGTGGAACATTCTACAGAAACCAATAACACTTCCATGGAGACAAGCAAGTGGCAGACCCTCCATTAGAAATGTTACGCTGTCCACCTTTAAACCATCCCACCTGTGTACGCTTCAAGTGTGAAGTGTGGAGTGTGTGGTGCATGTTTTCCCTGTGTCTCTCTGTGACCTCCAACTTTAAATTACATTTTACAGATTAATATAGTTTTCTAATTCTGTCTTGGTTTGGTGGGATACTTCATGTGGTAAATATTTATCATAGTTGTACATCAGCTCAATGGCAGTTTGGGGAGAAAAGTTGTTGTCAGTGTAGTTCTCATTCTGACCACAAGATGTCGCCAGATGCTCATAACAAAACTGTCTTTATATTCTAGCCTATACATTATTTTTGCTTAAACGTAGAACATGATTATTACAGGGTTAGCAGCTTTTACACTGAATAAGACCCCATGGGGAGGGGATCTGACGAACTCTGACTTCTCCCTCTCTTAGGATCCGCCCCCAGCTGCCCCGGGAGCGTGTGGAGGGCTGCCACGTGTGCACTGCAGTGACACCGTCTGAACCACAGGTGGTGTTAGGCTCGGACCGTGCCTTCACCTTTGACCTTGTGTTCGACATGGACGCCACACAGGAGCAGGTGTACCACAGCGCCACACACAAGCTGGTGGAGGGATGTCTGCAGGGGTACAACGCCACTGTGCTCGCATACGGACAGGTACTGGGACTAAACCAGAATTAGACCAGGGCTACACTAGGACTGAATCAGGACTGCAACGCCACTGTGCTCGCATATGGATAGGTACTGAACCAGGACTAAGAATTGGCATTAGACCAGAACTAAAACAAGACTAAAACAGACCTATACAAGGTCTAAACCAGGACTATACTAAATGATGTTCAAACAGTGAAATTACATTTAGCAAGTTTGTCAATATAGTAACTGTTGAACATTCAGCCATAGAGATACATGTCTATGTACTAAACCAGAACTAAACCAACATTAAACCAAGACAGGGCTGGACCACAACTAAACCAGGGCTGAACCGAGATTAAACTGGGATTAAAGCAGGACTAAAGGAAGAGAAACTCATTTCATATTTCCCCCTCTGCTTCATGATCTACTTTACTTTTCACTGAAGCTGAAGTTAAACCAC